>NC_053025.1:383091007-383387359 GCF_003073215.2 Triticum urartu | reverse complement strand
GAGCTTGCAATTGGAGATGTAATTTACCATGTGCGATACCTCCGCATGAGGCATCTCCCTGGTGCTCAGCCGGCTTGGGTCGAAGCGGCCACTCATTTGGCACATCATGTGGGGCCGGCTTTGGAGAGGAGATATCCGGCGCTCCACGAAGGCGGCCACCAAGTCGGCCCCGCTCAGGCCTTCCGACTGGATCATCACCCGAAGCCGGGAGACGGCAGCGTTCCCGGCCTGAGACAGTGACCGGGACCGGAAACTCCACGAGGGCTGCCTCCCAGCCGGCGGGCCGGCTACGTAAGCCGGCAGGTTGACGTGGTCTCCTTGCTCGGCGACGTTCTTCATGTAGAAGTATGACTTCTGCCAGATCTTCACCGACTGGATCAGGGGGATGGGCGGGAACGGGTTGTTCTCGCCCGCCCTCCTCATGGCGATGAAGGCCTCGCAGGGGGCGGGCACGCCTGCGACGACGGTGCCGAGTTTGCTCTGGAAGAATTCCCCCCAGAGCTCCAGCGTGGGGAGCAGCCCCAAGAAACCTTCGCAGAGAGAGACGAAGGCCGACAGCAACATCACCGCGTTGGGCGTGAGGTGATGCGGCTGAAGATTGTAGAACTCGAGGAAGGAGCGCAGGAATCCGCTCGCCGGAAGGCCGAAGCCGCGAAGGAAGTGCGAGCGGAAGACAACCCGCTCGCCCTCCTCCGGTGCCGGCGAGATCTCCGTCTCCGGCGCCAGGCGGACCCGCACGAGGTTGGCATCGGGCAGGCGCCGAGTCTGGCGGAGGAACTCAACATGGTCCTCGTGGACGTTGGAGCCGTCCCACGAGCTCGACAGCGCCATGGTGGCAAGACGATGTGGCGGCGCGGCGGCGCTGAGACGGGAGGTTGCGGCGGCAACGTGAGGAAGAAAGGAGGACGAGAAGGGGCGGAGCGAGAGAGAGAGCGTGCGAACCTCTGTCACTCCCCCTCCTCCCCCTACTTATAGGCTCGCGTGGCGGAGCCGAGGAGGCACGGCATGGGGAAACGTGGGGATCGATCGTGCCCACTCCCCCACGTCCCGCGATTACTGTGCCATGATGGCGGAATAAAACCGCCGCGGGAAGGCGAGCGGTCCATGTGGGCCACGGAAGATCCGCGCTCGGACCGAGGCCTGTGAGTGGCGGGCCCGGGCCTGCGGCGATGTCCCGTCGCGCGCGTGCGTTGGCAGGGTTTCCTCGCCACATGGCCCGCGTTCCCGCCTACGAGAACCAGAGCTCTCTGAAGCCGGCTCTTCAGGATAGGAAGCTGACCAAGCTTCTCGTCCCTTTGTCCGCCTCGAAGCTCGATCAGCTTCGGGGACTACTATCGGAGTAAATAGCCATGGGTAGCCTAGCCGGCTTCCCCTGGCCCTTCTAAAAAAATTACGAGCCCGTCCGGCTCTCAGGAATCCAAGACATGGGGCCGCCTTCCCCTTTCTGGCTGTCACCCAGGCCGGCTTTCGGAAGGCGGCCCGACTTTAGCCGTCATGAAGAAAGCCATGGGAGGGCCGACTACGAGAAGCCGGCCGCGAGAAGGCCGACTCCGAGAAGCCAGCTCCCATAGAGCGGCCGAGACCGTACCCTCAAAGTTTGCATCCACCTAGCGGCGATGAGACGGGGCGTGACTACAGTAAAGCCTGCCACCCCCGAATCCCAGAGCACGCCTGGCACAGTGCGCCGTACAGAGTGGCCATGACCCGTCCGGCGCGGCACTGTTGCCATGTTGACCCTGATGTCACCCACGACGGGCCGCCAGTACGGCCCATGGGCGGTGGGCCCCTTTGGGCAGAGAGACGCCCGAAGGCTGCCAGGCCTCCCCCGGTCAGCCCGAGGCAGGGCCGGCTCCCCGCAGCCGGCTCGCTTCCCCCCTCGAAGAGAACGCTCCATTAAGGAGACAAGACGTGGTAAGGCTACAGTAATCGCCCGCTGGACGGCGACACTTTAGCCACGCTTACCTCGACGAAGCCCTCGTCATCAGGTTGAGGCAACAGTAACCAGCCATCAACAAGACCCTTGGCAGTGGGGCTTGCCTGTTGCGAAGGAGTTGGTAGCCGACGGGACCCACCAGCCGGCGGGACCCAGCAGTCGGCCCAGAAGCCGACGAGCGCAGTCACAGACGGCTGGGCCCCGCGCCCAGTCGGATTACCATTGTACCCCCGGGGGGTAGGCCTATATAAACCCCCCGGGGCACCCATGTAAAGGGTTCGACCCCCTGCTAGTTCTAGACACCACACAAGGAGAAGAAGCAAGCTAGCCGTGCCCTTCTTCCTCCTCCCACCGAACATCTCAAGGAGCATTGTGTAGCTACTTGTCCATCTAGTGATCATGCGGAGACCCCGCAGAGCAGCAGTAGGGGTGTTATCTCCACGGAGAGCCCCGAAGCTAGGTAAGATTCGCCGGCGTGCATGTCTTCGCCTCATCCCGTTTCCAGGCACCGGCGATGTCTTACTGGCTCCCACAATGATAAGCCACCCGTTGGCATATGTCGCACCTACCACCCGACAAAAGAGGAAGGAAAAGAGTAAGGAAGGCGATGATGGTGGTCCTCTGCAGCAACGTAAACGGAGCATCTGTACCGATTCTCCTTGTACTGATAGTGCATTACAAGGTCCAAGTCTCCGCTCCCCTACTCCACCATCCAAGGTGCTTGCTCTAACTTGGCAGTGTGATATCTGGTTGCATGTTGCATATGGTGTCTAGCTTGTATTGCTCCTAATTAGTGTAAACTGCATCTGCTTAGCTTACACATGATACATGTGAATATGACACGCTTTCCTATTTTTGGTACATACTATATCTGTCTATCACACCATGTTCTTACATGAAACTACTCTTCTTGTGTATCCTGCATCAGTCATTATGATGGGACACCTTTAAGTTGGTAGTGTGATATTGGTTTGCGTCTTGAATATGATTTCTAGCATGTATTGCTTCTAGTTTGATGAACGCCACCTATGATGAGACAGTTTTAACTTGGCAGAGTGATATTGATTGCACCTTCCATATGGTGTCTTGCAGTGTTTCTAATCCCTTTTTCTTATCGGTTTGACTTCACAATGCAAAATCATTACAGCTGAAAGAAATTAGTCCGGCAGTGGATGATGGTGGTCCTTCGGAGCAACTCAAATAGGGGGTCTCTATAGATTCTACTCTTCCATCCTCCCAAGAAGATTCGCAAGACAACACAAGGCTAGACAGTCAATGTAGCTGTGTAGATGATGACTCCCCTACTCCACCATCACAGGTGCTTGCTCTAACTTGTCACTATTATATGTGGTTGCATGTTGCATATGATGTCTAGCTTGTATTGCTTCTAACTTGAATTGTATCTGCTTACTTTACACATAATGCCTGTGAATATGACACGTGTTCCTGTTTCTAGAACATACATGTACATGATGAGCACATCTCCCCTACTCCACCATCACCGGTGCTTGCTCTTACTTGGAACTGTTATACGTGGTTGCGTTTTCCGTATGATGTCTAGTTTGTATTGCTTCTGATTATGTTGAATTGCATATGCGTAGCTTACAACTTATACCTGCAATGATTACTTACCCATAAGACACGCTATCGTACGTGTGAATATGAAACGCTGTCTTTTTTGTATATATTCCATCCTCCTATCCTGCGCTTGCCTTACATCAAAGTAGTGTTCGTCTATATCATGCATCAACCAGTTATGCTGAGCTAATTTTATTCATCTTCTTGTGGTTCTGACTTCATAAGGCAATATCAGAAAATATGAAGGAAAGAGTAAGTTAGGGGATGTTGGTGGTCCTCCGCACCGACGCAAACAGAGACTCTCTAGATTTGCCACTGCTACTGCTAATGAAGTTGAAGTCCCAAGTATACATGATGAGTTCATCTCCCGTACTCCACCATCGCAGGTGCTTGCTCTAAGTTGACAGTGTGATAATTGGTTTCATGTTGCATATGTTGTCTAGCCTGTATTTCTTCTATTTTGATTAAATTGCACCTGCTAAGTTTATACGTTATACATGTGCATATGACATGGCTTTCTGTGTCTAGAATACACTTCATCTATCTATAATACCATGTTCTTACATCAAAGTACTGCTGTTGTGTATCCCGCATCAGTCACTCATGATTGGACGCTTTTAACATGGCAGTTTGATAGTGGTTGCATCTTGCATTGATTTCTACGTCGTACTGCTTCTAATTTTTTGAATTGCCACTTATGACAAGACACTTTTAACTTGGCAGAGTAATATTGGTTGCATCTTTCATATGGTGTCTAGCTTGCATTACTTCTATTTTCTTGAAAATCCTTCTGCTTAGTTTACACATCTTAGCTGTGAATATGTCATGCCGTCCTGTTTTTCTTACATATTCCATCCTCATACGGTTGTCCTACATCAAAGTATTGCTTGTCTGTATCATGCATCAATGAGTTCTGAAGAGTGATTTTATTCTTTTGTGTTGTGGGTACACCTTGACATGGAAAAGTCAAAAAAGAGCAAGGAAAATAATATAGTAGGGAGTGTTGTTACTCGTCCGGTGAAACAGAAAAGGTTCTGCCGTTGAGATTCTGCTGGTACTTATAGTGCAGTAGAAGGTCCAAGTCCACCGGCTAAATCTACAAACACAGTATCACCTGCTCCACCAGCTGCAGCATCTGCTTCAACTGTACCAGCATCTCAACCAGTTACTCGTTCGTTTGCTCCGGAACTGGCCAGTTCCCAAGCTGCCTTCACACCTAACACTACTTTCGAAGCACTGCTGACACAACAGGACTTGGCAAGATCAGATGAACCTCATGAGCATCAACACCAAGACCGTACCTGACCGAGTCAAGTTGTAGTTGCATGCTCCTTTATATGTACTCTCACAGTTTGATGTACACTAACAATTTCCATATTCGTTGTTGAACTAGCACCACAGCGCAAGCGGAAACAGACATCAGGGATAATGCTTGACAGATTAACAAAATCTAAAGGAGGAAGAATGGAGATCCATTTTGAGGCAGGTTTTAAAAGGCCACGTGATGCTACAGAGTCAGCCAAGTTAGTATCAGAGGCAGCCGTTGCCACTAGGTGTCATGCACGTATCCTCCCAACGTGGATCCAGTACAGGAATGAGAAAGACAATACCCAGTTTAACACCTTCCTTGACCATTTATCCGTAAGTAATGTTATTCATCGCAATTAGTAATATTGCCTTGCTCTGTCCCATACTTTCTAGCTTCCTCCTAATAAGACTCACATTCTTTTTTCAACAGATGAGGTTCAAGTTGGATCCAAAAGATGATGCAACTAGACAAGAATGCACTCATGTTTTTCAGTGTGCTCTGCGACAGTATCGGTACTACCTTAGAAAATCTCACTTTGAAGGCAAGGCTAACAATGAAATCGCCCAAACATGTCCAGTGGAATATATTACAGATGAAGACTGGATAGCCCTCGTTAAACACTGGTCTGATCCAAAGTATCTGGTAGGCTATATGTATTTGATCAAACCACATATTGAACTTGTATTTATGTATGTGCCTTACAAGTGTGTCTTCTTCTAGGCTAACTGTTTGAAGAACAAAACCAACCGTTCTAAAGTGAAATTCCAATAGACAACAGGATCTCGTAGCTATATTGCACACTGCGAGGCTCTTGTAAATAGCTGCTACTTCCTTCTTTTTTTGTGCCATATTATCGTATCTATATTGACTTGTTCCAAATACAGAGGAAATCCCGTGCAGACCAAAAAGAACTTGAACCGAATGTAGTGCAAATCTTCAAGGATTGCGACACCAACAAGATGAAGGGCATGAGCACACCAGTTCAAGCCGCTATTGTAAGTCCTTACTCCTGCTGCCTTGAACTGATTGGTACTGTGATGTGTTCATTTAACTACTTGGTTTGCAGCCAATGTCAGTTACTCTGTTCACTTTTATTCACAGTTGTCTTAACGTATCATTTCACCTTACATGGTTTAAAAGAGATGAAGGATATTCTTTTGGTCTTGATCTGTAATCTAGTTGTTATGTTCACATGCGCACACAATGATAAAATAGCCCGTTTGTTTTATATCTATTTTCCCATGATATGAATGATGTCATACTATGTTCATCCTACTTTAAACCATGTCTCTTTGTCCTTAGATGTCAACGAATGTGAGGAAATAGACAATACAGTAGGCATGCTACATGGACATATGTTCCGAAAGTGATTTTATTATGTAGTTGGAACTACAATACATGCTAATGTATTACAGTAGTTCACCAAAATAAGTTATGTATAAACGTTTAACCTACTTTGTTTGTTTTTATCTCATTAGTAACTTATCTGGTACACTAATCTACAAGTTCAAACTCTCAGGAAGCTATGGAACAAATGATTGAACAGCCACAACCACCTGAAGGTGACGAGGCTACTACAGGCACAATGTCACCTCTTGCTGCAGTGCGTCAGTATCTCTCCACTAACAGTGCAAAAAGCACCTTCCTGCGTAATTCTGGGTTGGTTGTCAAGGTAATCTCGTCCAAATCGCCTACTGAAAAAAATCTTCCTGCTAGACAGAGTGATATATCTATGCTCCAGACACAAGTCCAATCCCTAATGGACGTTGTTTCGGAAACAAGAATAGTGGTTGATAAATGTCATCAAGATATGAATGGTTTGAAACCAGACTATCAGACATTCGCTTCGTTGTTCAAGAGCAATGGCGGAAAAAAGGTGGAGATCGTGCTGCTCCATCAGATTCTACAGCCTGAAACATTAGCACTCAGGTCAAATGATCTGTGCTTCTATACATCTGATGGTGATTTTATCTGGAAGGACTGTAAACTTTATGCCAACAGGCCTTTTGTTGTATGGTTGGAATTTATTTTGTTGTGATACACCATTTATGATGCTGCCTCAGGCTGCAGTAATTA
Source organism: Triticum urartu (assembly GCF_003073215.2). Taxonomy (NCBI): domain Eukaryota; kingdom Viridiplantae; phylum Streptophyta; class Magnoliopsida; order Poales; family Poaceae; genus Triticum; species Triticum urartu. The sequence goes on along the minus strand of NC_053025.1, from coordinate 383,380,463 downwards.
CGATGGTGTTTTTGTATAGTGTAGGTTTATCTTAGTAATGTAATCGGCCGAAAGCTTCGTAGGATCCCAACAAGCCAACATTCGTCGGGCCCATTCCAATTGCGCTAAAAACGATTACGGGCCGAAATTGGCATGTAGCCCACTAAAAATATCTGGGCCTAAATCAGCATAAGTTCTCATATTTTTCTGGTAGGCCTGTGCCCATAGTGGGCCTTTAACAGGCCTAAACATAATCTGGGCCCTCAAGTAAAATAGGCTGTTTACAGGTGTAAATATCTCGAGCCCATAAAATACATGGGCTTTTAATAGACCGAAAGTGAGATTGGGCACTGATTGTGCCAAATAACCCACTGGACTTTAACCGGCCGAAATTCGGACGGGCCGTAAATGCGCCGACCTAATACACGGGCCTTTAACAGACCGAAACTTTGGTCAGGCTAGATTATCGTTATTTCTATATGGGCCGTTAATGGGCCCGATATGACGTTGGGCCACATATGGCCCATGGTTTACGTCCGGCTTTAACAGGCAGAAAATGACAACAAGCCGAAAGTGGCCCAAAGCTATAGTGGGCCTCTAACATGCCAAATGTCAGACATGGCCGAATATGACCCAAATCCTTCATGGTCGTTTATGGGCCGAAAGTTTTGATGGCCTGTAAATGGGCAAAAATGAAGCCGGACCTTTAACAGGCCGGAAATACACCGGGCCGTAATTCGGCCCAATTACTTAGCTGACTGTTAACGGGCCAGAAGTGCCCATGGGCCGCATTGATGACAAGTTTAGGACTGGCCGTTGATGGGCCGATTTGACAGAGAATGTTGGGCCTTTAGCTAGGCCGGCCCAGTATGGTCGGCAGAATCTTGTGGGCCTTTAGCTGGCCCGACCCATTATGGTCTGCGAAATCGTGTGGGCCTTTAGCTGGGCCGGCCCATTATGGTCCGCTAAATTTTGTGGGCCTTTAGCTGGGCCGGCACATTATGGTCCGCTAAATCTTGTGGCCCTTCGGTTGGGCCGGCGCATTTAATCTTTGTGGGCCACTTTTGGGCCGGTCCACGTGTCAACATATCATAGGCCCATCTTGCCTGTTGGATCCGTCAGCCAATGAGAATTTTACACGTGGAAAATCGGCATTGGTCGTGGCTATTAACGGGTTATCGGATCCAAAATCTGACCCGATAGCTTAACGGCGATCCAAAATCACCCTTGACGAAAGCACTTCTGTGACGCGCGATTTATCGTCATGGAAGTGGACACTTCCGTGATGATAATTTTGGCAATGTCATGGAACACTTCTACGACAGCACAGGTATGACTATCTTGATTCTGTCATAAATTTGTCATGGATGTACATGCATGATAGAAAACGCGACCTTCTATGACAAACACGTATCATCACGGAAGTGTATTTTTTTGTAGTGTATCAACCTTGGAATCACTTCCAACTCACATCATCACCTCGCCCTTAACTAGTCTCTGATTATTTTGCAACTACCGTTTTGAGTTACTATTCTTAGTAACTGAACCAGTATCAAATACTGAGGTGTTGTTATAAACACTAGTAAAGTACACATCAATAACATATATATCAAATATAACTTTTGTTCACTTTGCCATCCTTCTTATCCGCCAAGTATCTAGGGCAGTTCCACTTCCAGTGAACATTTCCTTTGCATTAGAAGCACTCAGTTCCAGGCTTGGGTCTAGCTTTGAGCTTCTTCATTGGAGCAACAACTTGCTTGCTATTCTTCTTTGAAGTTCCTCTTTCTTTCCCTTTGCCCTTTTTCTTGAAACTAGTGGTCTTGTTAACCATCAATACTTGATGCTATTTCTTGATTTCTACCTTCGCCGATTTCAGCATCACGAAGAGCTTGGGAATTACTTTGGTTATCCCTTGCATATTATAGTTCATCACTAAGTTCTAGTAAATTGGTGATAGTGTCTAGAGAACTTTGTCAATTACTATCTTATCTCAAAGAGTAACTCCCACTTGATTCAAGCAATTGTAGTACCCAGACAATCTGAGCACATGCTTACTAGTTGAGCTATTCTCCTCCATCTTGTAGGCAAAGTACTATCAGAGGTCTTCTACCTCTCGACACGGGCATGAGTATGAAATACCAATTTCAACTCTTAGAACATCTTATATGCTCTGTGGCGTTCAAAACGTTTTTGAAGTCCCGGTTCTAAGCCGTAAAGCATGGTGCACTAAACTATCAAGTAGTCATCATACCGAGCTTTACCAAATGTTTATAACATCTGTATCTGCTCCTGCAATAGGTCCGTCACCTAGCGGTGCATCAAGGACATAATTCTTCTGTGCAGCAATGAGGATAATCCTCAGATCACGGACCTAGCCCGCATCATTGCTACTATCATCTTTCAACATAGTTTTTCTCTAGGAACATATCAAAAATAAACGGGGAGCTACATCGCGAGCTATTGATCCAAAAGATAGTTTTGCAAATACTATCAGGACTAAGTTCATGATAAATTAAAGTTCAATTAATCATATTACTTAAGAACTCCCACTTAGATAGACATCCCTCTAGTCATCTAAATGATTACGTGATCCAAATCAACTAAACCATGGCCGATTATCACGTGAGATGGAGTAGTTTTCAATGGTGAACATCACTATGTTGATCATATCTACTATATGATTCACACTCGACCTTTCGGTCTCCAGTGTTCCGAGGCCATATCTGCATATGCTAGGCTCATCAAGTTTAACCCGAGTATTTTGTGTGTGCAAAACTGGATTGCACCCGTTGTATGTGAACGTAGAGCTTATCACATTCAATTATCACGTGGTGTCTCAGGACGACGAACTGTCGCAACGGTGCTTACTCAGGGAGAACACTTATACCTTGAAATTTAGTGAGAGATCATCTTATAATGCTACCGCCAAACTAAGCAAAATAAGATACATAAAGGATAAACATCACATGCAATCAAAATATGTGACATGATATGGCCATCATCATCTTGTGCCTTTGATCTCCATCTCCAAAACACCGTCATGATCTCTATCGTCACCGGCATGACACCATGATCTCCATCATCTTGATCTCTATCAATGTGTCGTCACATGGTCGTCTCACCAGCTATTGTTTTGCAACTATTGCTATCGTGTAGTGATAAAGTAAAGCAATCATATGGCGCTTGCATCTTATGCAATAAAGAGACAACCATAAGGCTCCTGCTAGTTGCCGATAACTTTAACAAAACATGATCATCTCATACAACAATTTATATCTCATCACGTGTTGACCATATCACATCACAACATGCCCCTTATAAAAACAAGTTAGATGCCCTCTACTTTGTTGTTGCAAGTTTTACATGGCTGCTACGGGCTGAGCAAGAACCGTTCTTACCTACGCATCAAAAACCACAACGCGGTATAGTGATTCCTTTTTGATCTTCAGAAAGAACCCTATTCATTGAATCCGATTCAACTAAAGTTGGAGAAACTCACACCCACCAGCCACCTGAGTGCGAAGCACGTCGGTAGAACCAGTCTCGCGAAAGCGTACGCGTAATGTCGGTCTGGGCCACTTCATCCAACAATACCGCCGAATCAAGAATCAACTAGTGACGGCAAGACCTGGCTTGGATATACCCACGCCCACAACTCCTTTGTGTTCTACTCGTGCATATAACATCTACGCATAAACCTGGCTCGGATGACACTGTTAGGGAACGAAGTAATTTCAAAAAAAATCCTACGCACACGCAAGATCTATCATGGTGATGCATCGCAACGAGAGGGGAAGAGTGTTGTCCGCGTACCCTCGTAGACCGTAAGCGGAAGCGTTATGACAAGGCGGTTGATGTAGTCGTACGTCTTCATGATCTGACCGATCCTAGTACCGAAAGTACGGCACCTCCGCGATCTGCACACGTTCGGCTTGGTGACGTCCCACGAACTCTCGATCCAGCTAAGTGTCGAGGAGAGCTTCATCAGCATGACAGTGTGATGAAGGTGATGATGAAGATACTAGCGCAGGGCTTCGCCTAAGCACCCCTCTTCCCTAGTTGGACTAGGAGAAGAAGGAAGGGGAACAGGGAGAGAAGGAAAGAGGGGGGCGCCGCCCCCTCCCTAGTCCAATTCGGACCAGCCCATGGAGGGGCGCGCAGCCACCCCTCGAGGCCCTTCTCTCCTTTCCCGTATGGCCCATTACTTCCCCCACGAATTTCCGTAACTCTCCGGTAGTCCAAAAAATACCCGAATCACTCGGAATCTTTCCGATGTCCGAATATAGCCTTCCAATATATCAATTTTCACGTCTTGACCCTTTCGAGACTCCTCGTCATGTCCATGATCTCATCCGTGACTCCGAACAAACTTTTGTACATCAAATCACATAACTCATAATACAAATCGTCATCGAACGTTAAGCGTGCGGACCCTATGGGTTCGAGAACTATGTAGACATGACTGAGACACATCTCCGGTCAATAACCAATAGCAGAACCTGGATGCTCATATTGGCTCCTACATATTCTATGAATATCTTTATCGGTCAAACCGCATAACAACATGTTGGGGAACGTAGTAATTTCAAAAAAATTCGTACGCACACGCAAGATCATGGTGATGCATAGCAACGAGAGGGGAGAGTGTTGTCCACGTACCCTCGTAGACCGAAAGCGGAAGCGTTAGTACAACGCGGTTGATGTAGTCATACGTCTTCATGGCCTGACCGATCAAGCACCGAAACTACGACACCTCTGAGTTCTAGCACACGTTCAGCTCGATGACGATCCCCGGACTCCGATCCAGCAGAATGTCGGGGAAGAGTTCCGTCAGCACGACGGCGTGGTGACAATCTTGATGTTCTACCGTCGCAGAGCTTCGCCTAAGCACCGCTACAATATTATCGAGGATTATGGTGGAGGGGGGCACCGCACACGGCTAAGAGTTCAATGATCAATAGTTGTGTCTCCGGGGTGCCCCCTGCCCCCGTATATAAAGGAGCAAGGGAGAGGAGGTGCGGCAGGCAAGGGGCGCACCAGGAGGAGTCCTACTCCTACCGGGAGTAGGACTCCCCCCTTTTCCATGTTGGACTAGGACTTGGGGGGAAAGAGAGAGAGAGGAAAGGAGAGGGGGGGGATGTAACGCCCTCGATGTGGCTATAGCTCCCACGTGTCGAGGCACGACTTAGAGACATAACCGCATTGAAAACAATGTCGCAAGTTAGTCAATCTTCACAACATCCCATGTAATATAGATAATAAAAGGGGAGATACATAGTTGGCTTACACTCGCCACGTCAATCAAAGTACATAAATAGCATTACAACATTCAAACACTCATGGCCCGACTACGGCGCCAAAATAAAAGATAACCCAACATGCGACACGGTCCCGATCACCCCAACTGGGCACCACTACTGATCATCAGGGAAAGACACGTAGTAACGGCGTGAGTCCTCGTCGAACTCCCACTTAAGCTCAAGCGGGTCATCTGGAACGGAATCATCAGGCCCTTTATCTGATTTGGAAGTAATTTGTGAGCCACAGGGACTCAACAATCTCGCACCCTCGCGATCAAGACTATTTAAGCTTATAGGTAAGGGCAAGGTAAAATATATGTGGAGCTGCAGCAAGCGACTAGCATATATGGTGGCTAACCTGTTCGCAAAAGAGAGTGAGAAGAGGAGGCAAAGCGCGAACGAATAACTAGAGGACATCCTGCGGCAAGCATTACTCCAACACCGCGTTCACTTCCCGGACTCCGCCGAGAAGAGACCATCACGGTAACTCACACTGTTGATTCATTTTAATTAAGTTAAGGTTCAAGTTGTCTACAACCGGACATTAACAAATTCCCATCTGCCCATAACCGTGGGCACGGCTTTCGAAAGTTCAAATCCCTGCAGGGGAGTCCCAACTTAGCCCATGACAAGCTCTCACGGTCAACGAAGAAATAGACCTCCTCCCGAGACATTCCGATCAAACTCGGCATCCCGGTTCTACAAGACACTTCGAGAAGTTAAAACCAATCCAGCAACACTGCCCGAATGTGCCGACAAATCCCGATAGGAGCTGCACATATCTCGTTCTCAGGGCACACTCAGATGAGACATCCTACGAGTAAAACCAACCCTCAAGTTTCCCTGAGGTGGCCCCGCAGTCTACTCGGTCGGACCAACACTCAGAGGAGCACTGCCCCGGGGAGGGGGGGGTTTAAATAAGATGACCCTCGGGGTCCGGAAACCCAAGGGAAAAAGAGGCTAGGTGGAAAATGGTAAAACCAAGGTTGGGCATTGCTGGAAAAACTTTAATCAAGGCGAACTATCAAGGGGTTCCCATTATCACCCAACCGCGTAAGGAACGCAAAATCCAGGAACATAACACCGATATGACGAAAACTAGGGCGGCAAGAGTGGAACAAAACACTAGGCGAGAGGCCGAGCCTTCCACCCTTTACCAAGTATATAGATGCATTAAGATAACAAGATAATATAATGATATCCCAACAAGTAAATAATGTTCCAACAAGGAACGGCCTCCAATCTTCACCTGCAACTAACAACGCTATAAGAGGGGCTGAGCAAAGCGTTAACATAGCCAATCAACAGTTTTCTAGGACATGGTGGGTTAGAGGTTTGACATGGCAATTTGGGAGGCATGATAAGCAAGTGGTAGGCATCATAGCATAGGCATAGCAAAAGAGCGAGCATCTAGCAAAGCAAAGATAGTAGTGATTTCGAGGGTATGATTATCTTGCCTGCAAAGTTGTCAGAGTTGCCTGGATTCTTGAAAGCAAACTCAACGGGCTCCTTGTTAGCGAACTCGTCTCCCGGCTCTACCCAAACAAGACAAACAAGCAACAAGGACACAATCAACCACGTGCAAACTTAAACAACATGATGCAAAGATGGTATGCTATGCGGGATGCAATATGTGATGCATATGCAAGATTTGACAAGGAAAAAATGAACTTGGCCTCAACTTGGAAAACCAAGTGTGCCACTGCACGTTAGCGAACTCGTCTCCCGGCTCTACCCAAACAAGACAAACAAGCAACAAGGACACAATCAACCACGTGCAAACTTAAACAACATGATGCAAAGATGGTATGCTATGCGGGATGCAATATGTGATGCATATGCAAGATTTGACAAGGAAAAAATGAACTTGGCCTCAACTTGGAAAACCAAGTGTGCCACTGCACGTTAGCGAACTCGTCTCCCGGCTCTACCCAAACAAGACAAACAAGCAACAAGGACACAATCAACCACGTGCAAACTTAAACAACATGATGCAAAGATGGTATGCTATGCGGGATGCAATATGTGATGCATATGCAAGATTTGACAAGGAAAAAAATGAACCTGGCCTCAACTTGGAAAACCAAGTGTGCCACTGGAAAGATGAGATGAAATCGCTTGAAAACGATATAAAGAACGCCGGAATCGGAGTTACGGTTTGGAAATGGCAAGCAATTCAAATATGACCACGTTCTGCGATTAACAGCAAGTAGCCATCTAAATGCAACAAGATGAACAACCTACAGCACCCAAACATGGCATCAAAATACATGGCAAGTATCCATTCATGATTCTTAACAAAAGACTAGCACTGAGCTACGGCCAATACATCCAATAACAGGTTCAAACAAACATGGCAAAAATGCATTTGGTAAACAGATTTCAGACTTAGTGAAATTAACACTTGTCTGGAATTTCAGATCAGATAGCACACTTTGGAGAACGAAAACTATATTCTACATGACCAGAACATGGCAAAGTAAAGCATGTAATGGAGCTACTCAAAGATCTTAACGAAAGTCCCTTAATGACCTTGAGCCAAAAGGAATCAGAAAATACATTTGCAAGCATGTGAACATGGCAAAAACATAATCAGTTCTCAGACTTGGTGAAAACTGGAGCATGCTGAAACAAATATCAAGTAGGCATGTTTACGATCTCGATGCACTCACTACAGGGCAAGTCATGACAATCTAAGCATACACCAATCAACAATACACAAAATACTAGCTAGACATGGCAAGAACAATAACATAGCATGCACGGATCAACTACAACGTCCTCGGCAAAATTGCTAACAAGTAGACAATCTGCCCAGATTCACGGAATAGCAAAAGTAGAGATCGATTGACTCAATCTAGGTTGCTCCATAATTGCAAACAAAGACTTGGATGGATAGAGCACTACAATATTAACAAAACATCCTTACTGATCATCCTCAAAAGGGGCATAGATCACTAGGAAACAACATGAACATATGGCATAATGAGATAAACAGACCAAGGACTTAGTGGAAATACTAAGTCCCTGAAATCAGTATTAACGAATGCACCACTTTGCAAGCTTGTGCTAGACACCACACACCTCACAAAAATACATGGGTTGCACCTCTGGATAGATGGAAAAACATATAACAAAACTTATGTAGAACTCCTGGGCATATTATGCACACAATAATCATGGCAAAAATGACAAATATCTAATTAGAGCAGCAGATCTGACAATTATCTCAAATAGCACTCTTCCAACAGTATTTCAGGCATCAAGATGAACTCAAATGAAAATGATGCAATGAGATGAAATGATGTGCTCTCTGATACGAACATTTTGATATGCTATATGCCCAAAACGAAGCTACGTATGAGGAGTTACGATGCGATGAACATAGCAAAAATATTAGGGTTTCGGGCAAAAAAAATCAACCGAGGCAAGATCCGGATCCAGATCTGGCCGGGCCCGGTTTACGAGGTTGGCCGGCAACTGTTCACCGGTGACGGGGCGCGGTGGCCGGAGCGCCTAGCGGCCGGAGGAGCTCGCCGGAGCCGGATCCGGGCGAGGGGAGGCGAGCACGAGGCGGCGGCGGGTCGGCGAGGCCTCGGGGAGGCGACGGCCGGCGTCGTCGGGGAGCTGCAGGGCGGCGGTGCCGGCCGGAGCGGCGAGGCCGGCAATGGCGCGTGGCGGCGCCGGGCACCGGGCGCGGGGACGGAGGAGGGCGCGGGGCGGCGCGGTCGATGGGCCCGGGAGGGCCTCCCGTGGGCCTGGCGGGCCTCGAGCGGCGGCGGCGATGTGGGGCTCGCCCGGCCACGTGGCAATCACGGGTTGGCGGCGAAGGAATGTCCGGTGCGGCCCGGACATTGTCCGGCCGCGCGGATGGAGCGGGGCTAGGGTTTGGGGGAGAGTGGAACCGCGAATTTTTAGGAGGGGTCTATATATAGACATAGAGGGAGCTAGGAGAGTCCAAATGAGGAGCGATTTTCGGCCACGCGATCGTGATCGAACGCTCTAGATGATGGAGAGGGTTTTGGTGGGTTTTGGGCCAAAATGGAGGGGTTTGGGCTGCAACACACACGAGGCCTTTTCGGTCCCTCGGTTAACCGTTGGAGCATCAAATGAAGTCCAAATGGTACGAAACTTGACAGGTGGTCTAGTGGTAGTAAACCAAGGCCGCTTGGCAAGTCTTGGTCCAATACGGAAATGTTTAAGCCCCACACATGAAAGAAAGGTAGAAATGACCACCGGAGGAGAACGAAGCGCCGGAATGCAAAACGGACAATGGGGAAAATGCTCGAATGCATGAGATGAACACATATGCAAATGAAATGGACATGATGACATGATATGAGATGCATGACAACGAAAACAACACACGGAGACAAAAACCCGAACCCGAGAAAATAAAATAACTTAACGCCGGAAACAACAAGAGTTGGATTATATATTGGGAAAATCATATCCGGGGTGTTACAACACTCCACCACTACGAAAGGATCTCGTCCCGAGATCTAGGACTGAAAGAACGCAGGGTATTAAGAACGGAGGTGAGCCTCGCGTTCCCAGGTAGCTTCACGGTCAGAATGGTGTCACCGCTTGACTTTGAGGAATTTGATTGACTTGTTGCGAGTCTTGCGTTCAGTCTCTTCAAGAATAGCAACGGGGTGCTCACGATAAGAGAGATCTTCTTGGAGCTCAATGTCCTCGAAGTTGAAGGTGCGGTCCGGAGTCTTGAAGCACTTTCGAAGCTGAGAGACATGGAACACTTCATGAACATTTGCAAAGTTTGAAGGATGCTCGAGTTGATAGGCGAGACCTCCTCTCTTGCTGACGATCTTGAAAGGTCCCACGTATCTGGGGGCAAGCTTCCCTTTGATACCGAAGCGACGAGTACCATTCATAGGAGAGACACGGAGGTAAACATGATCTCCGATCTCGAAAGCCAAATCACGGTGCTTACTATCATAGTAGCTCTTCTGGCGGGATTGGGCTGCTTTGAGGTTATCTCGAATGACTTTGCACATCTCATCTGCCTCTATGATTAAGTCATTTCCCAGAAGTTGACGTTCACCGGTTTCAGACCAGTTGAGAGGGGTATGGCACTTCCTGCTATATAGAATTTCGAATGGGGCCTTGCCCGAACTTGCTTGAAAACTGTTGTTGTAGGAGAATTCAGCAGAAGGAAGACAATCCTCCCACTTCATGCCGAAGGAGATCACACAAGCCCTGAGCATATCTTCAAGAATCTGGTTGACATGCTCGACTTGACCGCTAGTTTGAGGATGGAAAGCTGTGCTGAAGCGGATGTTGGTGCCCATGGCCTTCTGGAAAGATTCCCAAAACTTGGAGGTAAAGATGCTGCCACGGTCTGAGGAGATCACTTGTGGAATACCGTGCAGAGAGACAATTCGAGAGGTATAGAGTTCCGCCAATTGAGCTGCAGTGATTGACTCTTTGATAGGAAGAAAATGAGCCACTTTAGTGAGTTTGTCGATGACAACGAATATAGCATCATTGCCACGTTTGGACTTTGGAAACCCAGTCAAGAAGTCCATCTCAATGTGGTCAAACTTCCGTTCTAGAATGGCAAGAGGTTGGAGGAGACGAGCTGGCCTTTGGTGTTCTGCCTTCATTCACGAACTGAGCAATCTCGCGCTTTATTCGAGTCCACCAATAAGCCTGCTTGAGGTCCTGATACATCTTCGTGCTCCTAGGGTGGATGGAGAGGAGAGAATTGTGAGCCTCGTTCATGATCACTTTACGGAGGTCACCTTTGGGCACAACAATACGATCCTCGAAGAAGAGAGTATCCTTGTCATCAAGGCGGTAGCACTTGTACTTGGGTTGACTCTTGGCAATCCCAATCTTCACCTTTTTTACCATAGCATCAAGAAGCTGAGCTTGGCGAATCTGGTCTTCCAAGGTAGGAGACACTTGAAGGTTGGCGAGGAAACCTTGAGGAACAACTTGCAGATTAAGTTTGCGGAAAGCTTCACAAAGCTCGAGTTGATAAGGCTTGAGAATCAGACTGTTGCAATAAGCCTTCCTGCTCAATGCGTCAGCAAGCACATTGGCCTTGCCTGGAGTATACTCGATACTCGGATTATACTCTTGAATCATTTCGACCCATCGAGTTTGCCTAAGGTTGAGATTAGGCTGAGTGAAGATGTACTTGAGACTCTTGTGGTCAGTGAAGATGTCCACTTTTCTTCCCAATAAGAGATGTCTCCAAGTCAAAAGGGCATGCACAACTGCCGCCAACTCGAGATCATGAGTGGGGTAGTTCTTCTCATTGGGCTTCAACTGGCGAGAGGTATAATCCACAACTTTCTTTTCTTGCATCGACACTGCGCCAAGACCTTGGAGAGAGGCATCGCAAAAGACCTTGTACGGCTTGGATTCATCAGGGGGAGTCAGAACTGGAGTGGTGACCAATTTCTCTTTCAAAGTGTTGAAAGCAATGTCACACTCCGGAGACCAAACGTACTTGACGTGCTTCTGGAGAAGATTTGAGAGTGGCTTCGCGATCGTAGAAAAGTTTTCAACGAATCTTCGACAATAGCTTGCGAGACCGAGGAAGCTACGGAGTTGCTTCACGTTCTGAGGTGGTTCCCAATTCACAATTGCAGACACCTTCTCAGGATTCACCGCAATGCCTTGGCAGAGATGATATGACCAAGATAAAGAACCTCATCGAGCCAAAATTCGCACTTGGAGAACTTGGCGTAGAACTTGTGTTCCCTAAGCTTATCGAGTACCAAACGCAAGTGCTTGGAATGATCTTCCTTGTTCTTCGAAAATACCAGAATGTCGTCGAGATAGACCAAAACAAAGTCATTGGTGTAGGCGTTGAAGATGAAGTTCATCCTGCGAGAGAAAGTCGGAGGAGCGTTGACGAGGCCAAAAGACATGACAGTGTATTCATATGAACCAAAGCTTGTCCTGAAAGCCGTCTTGGGAATATCTTGCTCGCGGATTCGAATCTGATGATAACCCATACAGAGATCAAGCTTGGATAATACTTGGGCACCTTTGAGTTGTTCGAACAGCTCATTGATGTTGGGAAGTGGGTATTTGTTCTTGATGGTCTTCTTGTTCAATGGACGGTAATCAACACAAAGTCGGTCCGTTCCATCCTTCTTCTTCACAAAAAGAACACCACAACCCCACGGAGAAGAACTAGGCCGGATGAGACCCATTCTCTCTTAAATATCGAGTTGCTTCTTCAGCTCCTTCAACTCTTCAGGTCCGAGCTTATATGGACGCTTGCAAACCGGTTCCGTGCTAGTCTCAAGATCGATGACGAATTCAACTGGCCGGTGCGGAGGCATTCCTGGAAGCTCTTCTGGAAAGACGTCTTGATATACGCAAACGACTGGAATCTGCGAGATAGCATCCAGTTCACCCTTCTCATTGAGATAAAATAGATGGATGGTATCATCACGAGCGGCAAAGACAATTACATCCTCAGGCGAATGAGTCAATTGAATCTGCCTTGCAGCACAATCAAGATGCGCCTTGTGTTTAGAAAGCCAATCCATTCCGAGAATAAGATCAATATCTGAGTTGCCAAGAACCCCCGGAGAAGAAAGAAACTTGTAGTCGCCCAACGTGATAGAAATATCGGGAGCAACCAAACTAGAAGTCAAAAGCTTGCCGGGAGAAACAACTTGCATGACTTTGGGCATGACCTCTGTATCAACATTGTGCTTCGATGCAAAAGGGCATGACAAGAAAGAATGCAATGCACCAGTATCAAAAAGTACTTTTGCAGGAACATCGTTAACAGGAAGGTTACCCATGATGACATCTGACGAGTCCTCTGCCTGAGCTGCATTCATAAAGTTTACCTTGGCGTGCTTGGGGTTATGCTTGACCACAACTGTACTTGCCGATCTCACAGGAGGAGGAGGAGGAAGACGCCTCTGATTGAAGCATTTGTTGGCATAGTGACCCTTCTGTTGGCACTTGTTGCACGTGACCTCTGAAAGCGGACGGTGATACGGAGCACTCGATCTTGGAGCTTGAGACGAAGTCTTGTTCTGAAAGCCAGGGTTGGGTGGGTGGGAAGATCCACTGCCACCTTTGCTCTTCTACTGATACGGCTGACGGAACGGAGGAGGAGGAAGCCAATACTTCTGCTGCTTGGCCACTTGAGTAGAGGAATAAGGAGTAGTGTCTCTGACTCGCTTCTTGGAAGCATCACACCTTAGTTGAGCGGCCTCTTGCTTCAATGCCATGTTGTAGAACTCATCATACCTCAAGGGCTCAAAGAGAACAAGAGCTAGCTGAATTTCTTCTCTAAGACCACCCCTGAACTGGTATATCATGCTCTTCTCGTCGGGGACGTCCTGCTTAGCAAAGCGGGCGAGCTTCTGAAACAACTTGTTGTAGCGATAGACAGACAAAGAGCCTTGCTTCAGGTTGCATAATTCCTCACGCTTACTTTCAACCACACTCTAAGGCATATGATGAGCTTTGAAGTGTTGACGGAATTCATCCCAGGTAATCACACGGCCTCCTCTGGAATCCTTGTACTGCTGGAACCATTCTACAGCTTGATCTTTGAGTTGGAAGGAAGCGAACTTGACGAAGTCCTCAGGCCTGACGTTACTGCACTCGAAATGCTTGCACAGATCCACGAGCCAATCGTCAGCATCAGTTGCCTCAACACAATTGCTGAAAGTCTTTGGCCCGTTAGCAAGGAACTGGTTGAGTGTAGCAAAGTGATTCTGATTGTTGCCTTGGTTGCCTTGGTTCGCTTGATTGCGCTCTTGAAGAATTTGCATGATCAACTGTGTGTTTGCATTGGTGCGGCCATCACAGCTTGCCATGCCTCTGGAGGAGGAGGAGGTGGTGGCGGATCCTGATTCTGATTCTGATTGGTGCTCTTAGTGGGAGCCATCCTGAAGAGGGTGACAACCGTTAGCACATTGACAGATAAAAAGAAGCTGAATCAAACGGGTTGAAATTGCAACATATAGTCTTCACATCCGAACAAAATGAACGAATGTATTCCACTTGAAATGGTCACATCTCCATAAATTGAGAATCCACTTAGAATTTAGGTAGAGGAATAAATCAACAAGGTACGGATCAAAAACGAATACTCGGTAAGAAATCCCAATCTCAAACCAAATATCCGTGGAAGAAGAACTAGAGATACAAGAATTCCCACCTATGGAACTCCCGAACCTTTCCGGTTATGCAATCAGGTGTTGGGGATACAGGGGAAGCATAATATCTCACCCAAATCTAGCAATTCCTACATCCAGCTGTATCCATCCTTCAACACATAACCAAGAAAAACTTCGGAAACCATCTACCTCAATGTAACATCCCAAATATTCAATTTGGAATGTTATACACTAGATCATCATGCATACCATATTTTTCTTGCATTTTGGTTGATCCTAGAAATTTCACGCAACTCAAGGACCCTCGGAGAGAGTTGGAGATTTCGTTATTTTCATATTTGAGAGTTTTCTCGAATTTTGAAAATAGGATCATTTGATTTATTTATTTTATCTTCAATAATTTTTCCGGTGTCAAAATATATGAGAGAGGGAATAATATGACTTTCCCAAATTTAGGAAAAATGAAGATATAATAAATAGATCAATTTTTTTTCCGGTGTTTATCTGCATTTTATTTGGATAGGGAAAAATGTGCGTTTTCAAAAATTGCATTTTAGGTCCGGAGAAAAGTTCATTTTGTTCGGCTCATTTTTAGGAGTCGAGGAAAATTTACTTTATTAGTTTTGGAGTCAGGTAGATTTTGTTTTTCTTTGTTTTTCCGAGCGCGGAACCGTTTAAAAAAAATCAAAGTCCAGCGCCTTGGGCCAAAGGCCCAGCCGGCCAAGGCCATCGCTAGCCGCGCGCCAGGCGCAAGCGCAGGAGGCCGCCGCCGCCTCTTGTTTCTACCGAATCCTAGTAGGACTTTTGTCCTACTTCCGTATATTCCTTTTCTATTTCTAGATCTTTTCCTTTCCTTTTTTTTATTTTCCTATTCCTAGTCTAATTCTTGTCCCCTACCCCAAGTAAACTCCCCCCTCCCCAATATAAATACCCAAGCACCCCCCCTCTAAATCATCAAACCCAAAGCCTAGAGCTACACCACACCCCGCACCACGCCGCCCTAAGCCGGCGCCCGCGCCCTGCGTCACCGCCGCCGCCGCACCTTGCCCACGCCACCGCCCCACGCCCACGCCGCCGGAGCCCCTCGTCGGAGACCTCGCTGGAGGTAGCCCCACGCTATATTCTTTTTCTCGGATCGTTTTCTTCTAATCGTTCCAATTCTTTTCTTCTCTAAACCGTTCCGGTTTTCTAGATCAGTTTTACGTTCGGTTTTCTTCTCCGAAACCCTAGATTGGATTCGTTTTCTTCTCCGATTTAGTTGCCTTTGGACCGTTCGCCGGACCATTCGTCCTAACGAACGTGATCACCGGATTCTTCTAGGTTAACGACGTTCGTTCATTTAACCGTTCTTCTTTTTCTTTTCGTCGGATTTATTCCGCGATCGCGATCTCAGATCCGATCTTCTTTCTAGTCTTTCTTTTCGCTCGTTTATCGGAATCAGGTGATTCAAGCGCCTGGAGTTTCGTCTCGAAACCGCCGTTCCGTCTAATCAACTTGAACAAGCTTTTGCTACAGTAAAATTTTGACCTAGATTCAACTTGCTAGAACTGAGTTGTTTTCTTCCGCCGTTTGTTTTTCGTTCTTTCTTTGCAACCGGAGTTCTTAAGTTGAACTACTTGGTTCGATCTCTTGTTCGAGTTTTATCTGTGCATTAGATGAGTACTTATTGTATGCTTGTTGTTTGTCTGCGATAGATTACCCGGATTGCGCTGCTTGTTACTTCGAAACCCTAGGACTCGCGGATCATCAGCAAGGCAAGTAACACTTTGATCATACCTTTTCTACAACCCATGTTTTATTGCATTAGATCAATCCTCACACATTGCATGATTAGGATCTAATTAAATTGTGGGATGGGAAGTAGATGAGGTAGTACCTATTACCTGTATTATTATGAAACCTTTGGGAGTTACTTCTACGTTTGCTTATTATGCCATGCTATGCTAGTAGACGTGGATTGGGTGAGGATATCCATGACAGATGTGAGATTGATAATTTTAATGGTTTATCTAAGGTGGCAACTTAAACACACATCTGGGTGGATTGAGGCACCTGATGTCTATCAGAACTTGCCTGTTTTTTTGGACCGCCACCCAGGCTCAAAGGGATCATAAGATCTTTCATGCTAGAAACTTCTTTGTGCAGCCACATGCTACTATGGGCTCTGGCATAGTTGACTAAGTTGTGCGAACTCTTATGGGGTAGACTAGCAGATGTAGGGGATGTAGGTGTACCGGTCTACCCCACAAGTAAGGTGCTAGTGCTTCTGAAAGACTATGTCTCGGTCATCCGTTTCTCAAACACCATGTAGTGCGAGAAAACAAACGGAGGCGATCGAGTCATGTGGGGAAAAGTGCGCAAACCTCTGCAGAGTGTACAAACTAATCACGATTAGCCGTGTCCCCGGTTATGGACAACTTGAGTATCTAGTACTTGAATATCGAGTGAATCTTAACATGTTACCTCTAATTAATGTTATTGGGTTATAATTATTTTTAATTGGGATTGAGCATGTTGTCAACCATTCTCAATGTTTCACAACCACCACGATAGTTAAATAAACTTATTCCTTTGCAGTAGGGAAAAACTGGCTTTACGCAAAACTGTAACCATAGAGCTTTCCACCAGCCATATATGCATATAGTATAGCTGTTTCATTCCATTACTCTCTATATGTTACTTTGCCAGCATATTCCATGTGCTGACCCGTTTTCGGGCTGCAACTTCTCATGTTGCAGACTTTTCAGACGACGAGTAAAGAGCTTTTAGGTCGTGGCCCTATACTCAGTGATGCCGCTGGAGTTGATGGACCCATTTATCTTCCGAGTCTTCCGTTGTTATCGATATTAGATGGCCTTCAGCCATATTTATTGTAATGAGTTCTTTTTCAGCCATCGATGTAATAAGTGTGTGATTGCAACTCTGCTATAAAACCTCGATGTACTGTGTGGTGTCAGCATTACTGATCCAGGGATGACACCGTAGCACAGTAGACGTGATCCATTCGGGTCAGGTCGCTACAGAGATGGTATCAGAGCACAAGCTGACTGTAGGACACGACCACTAAGTTAAAGCCATAGATCACCCTTCTCTTCTCATTTTCTAACTCCTCATCTTTTCTACTCTATTAGGATGACGCACGCGAAGATTAAGTACGCTCAACCGGATGAAGGCACACCTTTTGGATTTCACCTGAAGGAAGTCAGCAAGTACCTGAACATTGGATTACCAAGCTTCACGGGAACCTTCAACGCCACTCTGCCTGAAGAGGAGCGCTGGAAGATTCAAGCTCACGTTCCGGGAAGGACATTCGCGCCAATCACGAAGCCCATAGATAGTGTTTTCAATGCACCAACCTGGAGTCGAGGAAGGAGCATGGCAGCTCATATCACCATAGGACGCATTGGAGAAGTTTATCAAGAAGACCTCAAGGACACTATCTACCAGATTTGCGGACGCCGAGATGAACAATGGGAGTTAGTCAGCACCAAGAAGGATAGATCCATTGCAGCATTCATCCAGGAGTTAAACCAGCACATTCGACGCCACGAGAACCAGATGTGCAATGATATGATAGAGTTGAAGAATGCAAAGACAAGGATCATCGAGCTAGAAGGAGAACTGAAGTCTACACGCAAGGACTACATGGACGAGATCGTAGCTCTAGCAAGGCACAATTGCGATCTTAAGCAGGAGATTGAAGAACTCAAGAGGAAGTTAGCATCCAAGGAAGAAGACGAGTACGTCGCATGTCCGGACAACTACAT
The DNA here is from genome assembly GCF_003073215.2 of Triticum urartu. Taxonomy (NCBI): domain Eukaryota; kingdom Viridiplantae; phylum Streptophyta; class Magnoliopsida; order Poales; family Poaceae; genus Triticum; species Triticum urartu. The sequence continues at coordinate 383,362,286 of NC_053025.1, read as the reverse complement.
CATCATCGACGACACCGATTCGGATCCAAGTGAACCCGACTTTGAAGACGAAGCTGGAGCAGATATCATGGAGTCTTCCACCGGTTCAAATTTCTAGATGACCACCAGATAGTAGTAGTATTCCCCCATGTAAACACAATATAGTCGAGCACTTTTGCGATAGATAGACCGATTGTAAGCCCTTGTTTGATTGAATGAAGTGATTTTGTGTGCATTTGCCTCATGTGCATATGGGTAGTGTTTTCCATTTAGACCCCTCTATTCTTAATTCTCGTCTTTTCTAAACCCTTAGATGCCTCCGAGGCGTGAATATGGATTTCCACCGGAGCTCACTCAATTGATCCAGCAGCAGAATCAATTGATGCAGATGTTAGTTCAGAACCAACAGAACAACAACAACAACCCACCACCACCACCACCTGTTGACCACTTAGCCCGTTTCCTTAGGCTGAACCCGCCGGTGTTTTCCAGTAGCACCGAGCCAATAGTAGCAGACGATTGGCTCCGTAAGATAGGAAGGGAGTTGACCACTGCAGGATGCACGGACGGTGAGAAAGTGAAGTTTTCCGCACACCAGCTTGACGGACCCGCGGCGGCATGGTGGGAGAATTTCACAGCCACTTACCCAGTTGACACTATCACATGGGATCAGTTTCAGCAAGCTTTCCGCACTGCCATGTTTCAGCAGGAGCTATGGCCATAAAGAAGCGTGAGTTTCGCAACTTACACCAAGGAGGAAGGACTGTTGGCCAGTATGTGGAGGAGTTTAGTAAGCTAGCCCGTTATGCCCCAGATGACGTTGCTACGGATGCAGCTAAGCAGGAGAAGTTTCTGGAAGGACTGAATGATGAACTAAGCATGCAGTTGATTGTAGCGAGTTTCAACAACTACCAGGAGTTGGTAGATCGTGCCATCATGACTGAAGGGAAGCAACAGCAGATTGAGAACCGTAAGAGGAAGTATGGACAGGGGAAGTATAACTCTGGAGCCCAGCAGAAGCCCCGTTTTACCCCTAAACCGGGATTTCAGTTTCAGCATACCCACGGAGGAGGTAGTTCGCACAACCATAATGGCCACAAGATTGGTAATGGGAATCGAGGAAGCAACGGCCAGAACCGGACCACCCCATCGACCCCAACCAAGAGAGACCTGAGTCAAGTCACCTGTTTCAAGTGTCCGAAGACCGGACATTATGCCAATGAATGTCCCGAAGGCCAGAATGGAAATGGCAATGGAAGCTCTGGGAAGAAGCCGAACCCTTTCAATAGGGGACAGGTGAACCACGTTAATGTGGAGGAGATTGAAGATCAGCCCGATGCAGTAATAGGTAAGTTTTTGGTTAAGTCATTTACTGCACTCGTTCTTTTTGATACTGGTGCATCACATTCATACATATCAAGGGGATTTGTGGAAAAGTATAGCCTGCCCACTAGGATTCTTAAAACACCTATGCTAGTAAGCTCGCTAGGAGCAGAATACATGGCCAGACAAGGATGTTTCCAAGTACCATTGAGTATAGGAAGGCATGTATTCCCAACGGATTTAATTATTCTGGAATCCCAAGGGTTGGATGTGATTCTTGGTATGGATTGGCTGTCGATGTATGGAGGAAACATCGATTGCGCCAGTAAGACAATTTTGCTTACCACACCAGAAGGAAGAAGGATCAAGTATGTATCCCGGCATGTGCCAAACAGGACACAAGTGAATCGCCTAACAGGAGTTGTGCAGGAGGAAGTACCAGTGGTAAAGGATTTTCCTGATGTATTTCCTGAGGAATTGCCAGGCATGCCACCGGATAGAGACATTGAGTTTTTGATTGAGTTATTGCCAGGTACAGGCCCAATATCGAAGCGACCGTATCGGATGCCAGCAAAGGATTTGGTGGAAATTAAGAATCAGATTAAGGAGTTATTGGATAAAGGTTACATTCGCCCAAGTTCTTCGCCTTAGGGATCACCCGTACTTCTAGTGGAAAAGAAGGATGGATCATTAAGGATGGTTGTAGATTATCGGGGATTGAATGAAGTAACCATCAAGAATAAGTACCCACTGCCAATGATCAACGATCTGTTTGATCAATTGCAAGGAGCTAAAGTGTTTTCCAAGATCGATTTGTGATCAGGGCACCATCAGTTGAAGATTCGAGAGCAGGACATACCTAAGACAGCATTCACCACAAGATATGGACTGTATGAGTATACCGTTATGTCATTTGGATTAACTAACGCACCTGCCTATTTTATGAACCTGATGAACAAAGTGTTTATGGAGTTTTTGGATAAGTTCGTCGTAGTGTTCATTGATGACATCCTAGTTTATTCGAAGAATGAAGAGGAGCATAAGGAACATTTGCGTTTGGTTTTGGAGAAACTAAGGGAACATCAGTTATACGCCAAATTCAGCAAATGTGAGTTTTGGTTGAAGGAAGTTGGATTCCTCAGACACGTTATATCCGGAGAAGGTATAGCAGTTAACCCCAAAAAGGTTGAGACCATAACCGAATGGGAAGCACCAACAACAGTTGGAGAGATCCGGAGTTTTCTTGGACTCGCAGGATACTACCGGAGATTCATTGAGAACTTTTCAAAGATTGCAAAGCCTATGACTGAATTGTTGAAGAAGGATACTAAGTTCAAATGGACTGAGGAGTGTGAGGCTAGTTTCCAGGAGTTGAAGAAACGTTTGGTTACCTCACCAGTATTGATTTTGCCAGATCAGACCAAGGATTATGAGGTGTACTGCGACGCTTCACGTCGAGGACTTGGAGCAGTGCTTATGCAGGAAGGAAGAGTTGTTTCGTATGCTTCACGACAACTGAAGCCTCATGAGTTGAATTATGCCACGCATGATTTGGAGTTAGCAGCCGTAGTGCATGCATTGAAGACGTGGAGACATTTCCTCATTGGAAATCATTGTGAGGTGTACACGGATCATAAGAGTTTGAAGTACATTTTCACTCTGAAGGAGTTGAACCTCCGACAAAGGAGATGGTTGGAGCTCATCAAGGATTATGACATGAGATTGCATTACCATCCCGGAAAGGCTAATGTAGTAGCTGACGCATTGAGCCGTAAGAGCCATGTCAATACCCTAGTGACGGGGAAAATACCAAAGGAATTAGCAGAAAACCTTCGTTAGCTATGTTTGGAAATAGTTCCGAGAGGCTATGTAGCAGCATTGGAGATTCAGTAACCATTGATGGATAAGATCAGAGAAGCTCAGAAATCTGACAAGGAGATTGCTGCTATAAAAGAGAAATTGAGCGAAGGAAAAGTAAAGGGATTTCGTGAGGATGAGCACGATACCTTATGGTTTGAAGACCGTGTTTATGTGCCCAATGACCCGGAGATCAGGAAGTTGATTTTGCAAGAGGCACAGATTCACCATATTCGATTCACCCAGGGAATACCAAGATGTATTTGGATTTAAAGGAAACATTCTGGTGGACCGGAATGAAGAAGGATATTGCAGCATATGTAGCAGTTTGTGACGTATGTCAGAGAGTAAAGGCAGAACATCAAAAGCCAGCAGGATTGTTACAACCATTGCCAATACCCGAATGGAAGTGGGATAAGATAGGCATGGATTTTATCACAGGACTACCCAGGACGAAAGCAGGATATGACTCGATATGGGTAGTAGTTGATCGTTTGACGAAGGTAGCACATTTCATTCCAGTTAAGACCACTTACACCAGTGCTAAGTTGGCAAAGATATACATGACTAGAATCGTTTGTTTGCATGGAGTTCTGAGGAGTATCGTATCAGATAGAGGAACCCAATTTGCCTCAAAGTTTTGGAATCAGTTGCATGAAACTTTAGGAACCAGACAAGAGTTCAGCACAGCTTTTCACCCACAGACGGATGGACAGACCAAGAGAGTCAATCAGATTTTGGAAGATATGCTGAGAGCTTGTGCACTAGATTATGGATCTAGTTGGGACGATAACTTGCCATATGCAGAGTTTTCTTATAACAACAGTTACCAAACCAGTTTGAAGATGGCCCCTTTCGAAGCTTTATACGGAAGGAGGTGCAGGACACCGTTGTCATGGAACGAAGTTGGAGACCAACAATTCTTTGGACCAGATTTGATTAAGGAGTCTGAACGGAAAGTTAAGTTGATTCGCGATAGGCTCAAGGTAGCCCAGTCCAGGCAGAAGAGCTACGCAGATTCAAAACGCAAGGAGATAGTTTACGAAACTGGAGACAGAGTTTATCTCCGAGTATCCCCACTTCGAGGAGTTAAGCGTTTTGGAGTTAAGGGAAAGTTAGCACCGCGTTTCGTTGGACCGTTTAAGATCTTGAAACATATGGGAGAAGTCGCTTATAAGTTGGAATTACCAGAAGGACTGTCAGGAGTTCATGATGTATTCCATGTTTCTCAGCTGAAGAAATGTCACGCCGAGATGGCGGAGATACCGCTAACGGATACCGTACTGCTTGAAGCGATTCAGTTAAAGGATGACCTAACATATGAGGAGAAGCCAGTCAAGATTCTCGAGTTTGCCAGTAGAGTTACTCGCAGCAAGGTTATCAAGTTTTGCAAAGTTCAGTGGAACCACCACACAGAGAATGAAGCCACCTGGGAAAGAGAGAGGAAGATTTGCTCAAGGACCACCCTCACCTATTTTCTAGCCAACCCGAATCTCGAGGGCGAGATTCATCTTAAGGGGGGTAGGTTTGTAACATCCCAAATTTTTAATTTGGAATGTTATACACTAGATCATCATGCATACAATATTTTTCTTGCATTTTGGTTGATCCTAGAAATTTCACACAACTCAAGGACCCTCGGAGAGAGTTGGAGATTTCGTTATTTTCATATTTGAGAGTTTTCTCGAATTTTGAAAATAGGATCATCTGATTTATTTATTTTATCTTCAATAATTTTTCCGGTGTCAAAATATATGAGAGAGGGAATAATATGACTTTCCCAAATTTAGGAAAAATGAAGATATAATAAATAGATCAATTTTTGTTTTCCGGTGTTTATTTGCATTTTATTTGGATAGGGAAAAATGCGCGTTTTCAAAAATTGCATTTTAGGTCCGGAGAAAAGTTCATTTTGTTCGGCTCATTTTTAGGAGTCGATGAAAATTTACTTTATTAGTTTTGGAGTCAGGTAGATTTTGTTTTTCTGTGTTTTTCCGAGCGCGGAACCGTTTAAAAAAATAAAAAATCAAAGTCCAGCGCCTTGGGCCAAAGGCCCAGCCGGCCAAGGCCATCGCTAGCAGCGCGCCAGGCGCAGGTGCAGGAGGCCGCCGCCGCCTCTTGTTTCTATCGAATCCTAGTAGGACTTTTGTCCTACTTCCGTATATTCCTTTTCTATTTCTAGATCTTTTCCTTTCCTTTTTTTTTCTTTTCCTATTCCTAGTCTAATTCTTGTCCCCTACCCCAAGTAAACTCCCCCCCTCCCCAATATAAATACCCAAGCACCCCCCCCCTCTAAATCATCAAACCCAAAGCCTAGAGCTACACCACACCCTGCGCCGCGCCGCCCTAAGCCGCCGCCCGCGCCCTGCGTCACCGCCGCCGCCGCACCTTGCCCACGCCGCCGCCCCACGCCCACGCCGCCGGAGCCCCTCGCCGGAGACCTCGCCGGAGGTAGCCCCGCGCTACATCTATTCTTTTTCTCGGATCGTTTTCTTCTAATCGTTCTGATTCTTTTCTTCTCTAAACCGTTCCAGTTTTCTAGATCGGTTTTACATTCGGTTTTCTTCTCCGAAACCCTAGATCAGATTCGTTTTCTTCTCCGATTTAGTTGCCTTTGGACCGTTCGCCGGACCGTTCGTCCTAACGAACGTGATCACCGGATTCTTCTAGCTAACGACGTTTGTTCGTTTAACCGTTCTTCTTTTTCTTTTCGTCGGATTTATTCCGCGATCGCGATCTCAGATCCGATCTTCTTTCTAGTCTTTCTTTTCGCTCGTTTATCGGAATCAGGTGATTCAAGCGCCTGGAGTTTCGTCTCGAAACCGCCGTTCCGTCTAATCAACTAGAACTGAGTTGTTTTCTTCCGCCGTTTGTTTTTCGTTCTTTCTTTGCAACCGGAGTTCTTAAGTTGAACTACTTGGTTCAATCTCTTGTTCGAGTTTTACCTGTGCATTAGATGAGTACTTATTGTATGCTTGTTGTTTGTCTGCGATAGATTACCCGGATTGCGCTGCTTGTTACTTCGAAACCCTAGGACTCGCGGATCATCAGCAAGGCAAGTAACACTTTGATCATACCTTTTCTACAACCCATGTTTTATTGCATTAGATCAATCCTCACACATTGCATGATTAGGATCTAATTAAATTGTGGGATGGGAAGTAGATGAGGTAGTACCTATTACCTGTATTATTATGAAACCTTTGGGAGTTACTTCTACGTTTGCTTATTATGCCATGCTATGCTAGTAGACGTGGATTGGGTGAGTGATATCCATGACAGATGTGAGATTGATAATTTTAATGGTTTATCTAAGGTGGCAACTTAAACACACATCTGGGTGGATTGAGGCACCTGATGTCTATCAGAACTTGCCTGTTTTTTTGGACCGCCACCCAGGCTCAAAGGGATCATAAGATCTTTCATGCTAGAAACTTCTTTGTGCAGCCACATGCTACTATGGGCTCTGGCATAGTTGACTAAGTTGTGCGAACTCTTACGGGGTGGACTAGCAGATGTAGGGGATGTAGGTGTACCGGTCTACCCCACAAGTAAGGTGCTAGTGCTTCTGAAAGACTATGTCTCGGTCATCCGTTTCTCAAACACCATGTAGTGCGAGAAAACAAACGGAGGCGATCGAGTCATGTGGGGAAAAGTGCGCAAACCTCTGCAGAGTGTACAAACTAATCACGATTAGCCGTGTCCCCGGTTATGGACAACTTGAGTATCTAGTACTTGAATATCGAGTGAATCTTAACATGTTACCTCTAATTAATGTTATTGGGTTATAATTATTTTTAATTGGGATTGAGCATGCTGTCAACCATTCTCAATGTTTCACAACCACCACGATAGTTAAATAAACTTATTCCTTTGCAGTAGGGAAAAACTGGCTTTACGCAAAACTGTAACCATAGAGCTTTCCACCAGCCATATATGCATATAGTATAGCTGTTTCATTCCATTACTCTCTATGTGTTACTTTGCCAGCATATTCCATGTGCTGACCCGTTTTCGGGCTGCAACTTCTCATGTTGCAGACTTTTCAGACGACGAGTAAAGAGCTTTTAGGTCGTGGCCCTATACTCAGTGATGCCGCTGGAGTTGATGGACCCATTTATCTTCCGAGTCTTCCGCTGTTATCGATATTAGATGGCCTTCAGCCATATTTATTGTAATAAGTTCTTTTTCAGCCATCGATGTAATAAGTGTGTGATTGCAACTCTGCTATAAAACCTCGATGTACTGTGTGGTGTCAGCATTACTGATCCAGGGATGACACCGTAGCACAGTAGACGTGATCCATTCGGGTCAGGTCGCTACACTCAACCTTCGAAAAGCATCCGTTATACAAGTTATGGCGATACTCCCGAACTCCCTCCCCAGTACTGGGTGGCGTCGAGGTTATCTCACCAACGAACTGCATAAAAGAGATTTTCGATGTCGACGTACTAAACTAAGGTATTCCAAAACTGCAACGATAAAATTGTGACGACAACACCTCGGAGCTCAACTCCATCGGACACTGCCACAACCCCTAAAGACAGGAGGCACCAAGAACAATGTTCTCGTCACAAAACCATCGGAACGATTCCAAGATACCCGCGTGATCCTAAAATTTTTTTTAGTGAAATTTGAGAAGAGAAGAGTCAAAACTCTATGTCAGGATGCCTTACCAGAGCGATGAGGAGACTGGGGAGTAAAAAGAATTCCTAACTCTCCGATATATAATTCCTAAATGACTCAAAACATTTTTTCTAGACTCAACTCGGCCGCTAAAAACGATCAAGCAATGGGGCTCCTAAGGTCGGGGAAGGCTCTGATTACCAACTTGTAACGCCCTCGATGCGGCTATAGCTCCCACGTGTCGAGGCACGACTTAGAGACATAACCGCATTGAAAACAATGTCGCAAGTTAGGCAATCTTCACAACATCCCATGTAATATAGATAATAAAAGGGGAGATACATAGTTGGCTTACACTCGCCACGTCAATCAAAGTACAACATTCAAACACTCATGGCCCGACTACGGCGCCAAAATAAAAGATAACCCAACATGCGACACGGTCCCGATCACCCCAATCGGGCACCACTACTGATCATCAGGGAAAGACACGTAGTAATGGCGTGAGTCCTCGTCGAACTCCCACTTGAGCCCAAGCGCGTCATCTGGAACGGAATCATCAGGCCCTGCATCTGGTTTGCAAGTAATCTGTGAGCCATAGGGACTCAGCAATCTCGGACCCTCGTGATCAAGACTATTTAAGCTTATAGGTAAGGGCAAGGTAAAATATATGTGGAGCTCCAGCAAGCGACTAGCATATATGGTGGCTAACCTATTCTCAAAAGAGAGCGAGAACAGGAGGCAAAACGCGAACGAATAATTAGAGGACATCCTGCGGCAAGCATTACTCCAACACCGTGTTCACTTCCCGGACTCCGCCGAGAAGAGACCATCACGGTAACTCACACTATTGATTCATTTTAATTAAGTTAAGGTTCAAGTTGTCTACAACCGGACATTAACAAATTCCCATCTGCCCATAACCGCAGGCACGGCTTTCGAAAGTTCAAATCCCTGCAGGGGAGTCCCAACTTAGCCCATGACAAGCTCTCACGGTCAACGAAGGAATAGACCTCCTCCCGAGACATTCCGATCGGACTCGGCATCCTGGTTCTACAAGACACTTCGACAAGTTAAAACCAATCCAGCAACACCGCCCGAATGTGCTGACAAATCCCGATAAGAGCTGCACATATCTCGTTCTCAGGGCACACTCAGACGAGTCATCCTACGAGTAAAACCAACCCTCAAGTTGCCCCGAGGTGGCCCCGCAGTCTACTCGGTCGGACCAACACTCAGAGGAGCACTGCCCCGGGGAGGGGGGGGTTTAAATAAGATGACCCTCGGGGTCCGGAAACCCAAGGGAAAAAGAGGCTAGGTGGCAAATGGTAAAACCAAGGTTGGGCATTGCTGGAAAAACTTTAATCAAGGCGAACTATCAAGGGGTTCCCATTATCACCCAACCGCGTAAGGAACGCAAAATCCGGGAACATAACACCGATATGACGGAAACTAGGGCGGCATGAGTGGAACAAAACACTAGGCGAGAGGCCGAGCCTTCCACCCTTTACCAAGTATATAGATGCATTAAGATAACAAGATAATATAATGATATCCCAACAAGTAAATAATGTTCCAACAAGGAACGGCCTCCAATCTTCACCTGCAACTAACAACGCTATAAGAGGGGCTGAGCAAAGCGGTAACATAGCCAATCAATGGTTTTCTAGGACATGGTGGGTTAGAGGTTTGACATGGCAATTTGGGAGGCATGATAAGCAAGTGGTAAGCATCGTAGCATAGGCATAGCAAAAGAGCGAGCATCTAGCAAAGCAAAGATAGTAGTGATTTCGAGGGTATTTTCATCTTGCCTGCAAAGTTGTCAGAGTTGCCTGGATCCTCGAAAGCAAACTCAACGGGCTCCTCGTTAGCGAACTCGTCTCCCGGCCAAACAAGACAAACAAGCAACAAGGAAATAATCAACCACGTGCAAACTCAAACAACATGATGCAAAGATGGTATGCTATGCGCGATGCAATATGTGATGCATATGCAAGATTTGACAAGGAAAAAAATGAACCTGGCCTCAACTTGGAAAACCAAGTGTGCCACTGGAAAGATGATATGAAATCGCTTGAAAACAATATAAAGAACGCCGGAATCGGAGTTACGGTTTGGAAATGGCAAGCAATTCAAATATGACCACATTCTGCGATTAACAGCAAGTAGCCATCTAAATACAACAAGATGAACATGCTACGGCACCCAAACAGGGCATCAAAATACATGGCAGGGATCCATTCATGATGCTTAACAAAATACTAGCACTGAGCTACGGCCAATACATCCAATAACAGGTTCAAACAAACATGGCAAAAATGCATTTGGTAAACAGATTTCAGACTTAGTGAAATTAACACTTGTCTGGAATTTCAGATCAGATAGCACACTTTGGAGCATGAAAACTATATGCTACATGAACTGAACATGGAAAAGTAAAGCATGGCATGGAGTTACTCAAAGAGCTTAACAAAAGTCCCTTAATGATCTTGAGCCAAAGGGGATCAGAAAATACATTTGCAAGCATGTGAACATGGCAAAAACATAATCAGTTCTCGGACTTAGTGGAAACTGGAGCATGCTGAAACAGATATCAAGTAGGCATGTTTACCATCTCGATGCACTCACTACAGAGCAAGTCATGATAATCTAAGCATACACCCATCAAGAATACACAAAATACAAGCTAGACATGGCAACAACAATAACAGAGCATGCACGGATCAACTACAACGTCCTCGGCAAAATCGCTAACAAGTAGACAATCTGCCCAGATTCACGAAATAGCAAAAGTAGAGATCGATTGACTCAAGCTAGGGTGCTCCATAATTGCAAACAAAGACATGGATGGATAGAGCACTACAAGATTAACAAAACATCCTTACTGATCATCCTCAAAAGGGGCACAGATCACTAGGAAACAACATGAACATATGGCATAATGAGATAAACAGACCAAGGACTTAGTGGAAATACTAAGTCCCTGAAATCAGCATTAACGAATGCACCACTTTGCAAGCTTGTGCTAGACACCACACACCTCACAAAAATAAATGGGTTGCACCTCTGGATAGATGGCAAAACATATAACAAAACTCATGTAGAACTCCTGGGCATATCATGCACACAATAATCATGGCAAAAATGACAAATATCTAATTGGAGCAGCAGATCTGACAATTATCTGAAATAGCACTCTTCCAACAGTATTTCAGGCATCGAGATGAACTCAAATGAAAAAGATGCAATGAGATGAAATGATGTGCTCGCTGAGGCGAACATTTTGATATGCTATATGCCCAAAACGGAGCTACGGATGCGGAGTTACGATGCGATGAACATAGCAAAAATATTAGGGTTTCGGGCAATAAAATCAACCGAGGCAAGATCCGGATCCAGATCTGGACGGGCCCGGTTTACGAGGTTTGCTGGCAACTGTTCACCGGCGACGGGGCGCGGTGGCCGGAGCGCCTAGCGGCTGGAGGAGCTCGCCGGAGCCGGATCCGGGCGAGGGGAGGCGAGGACGAGGCGGCGGTGGGTCGACGAGGCCTCGGGGAGGCGACGGCCGGCATCGTCGGGGAGCTGCAGGGCGGCGGTGCCGGCCGGAGCGGCGAGGCCGGCAATGGCGCGCGGCGGCGCCGGGCACCGGGCGCGCGGACGGAGGAGGGCGCGGGGCAGCGCGGTCGATGGGCCCGGGAGGGCCTCCCACGGGCCTGGCGGGCCTCGAGCGGCGGCGGCGATGTGGGGCTCGCCCGGCCACGTGGAAATCGCGGGTTAGCGGCGGCGGAGTGTCCAGTGCGGCCCGGACGTTGTCCGGCCGCGTGGATGGAGCGGGGCTAGGGTTTGGGGGAGAGTGGAACCGCGAATTTTTAGGAGGGGTCTGTATATAGACATAGAGGGAGCTAGGAGAGTCCAAATGTGGTGCGGTTTTCAGCCACGCGATCGTGATCGAACGCTCTAGATGATGGAGAGGGTTTTGGTGGGTTTTGGGCCAAAATGGAGGGGTGTTGGGCTGCAACACACACGAGGCCTTTTCGGTCCCTCGGTTAACCGTTGGAGCATCAAACGAAGTCCAAATGGTACGAAACTTGACAGGCGGTCTACCGGTAGTAAACCAAGGACGCTTGGCAAGTCTCGGTCCAATCCGGAAATGTTTAAGCCTCATACATGAAAGAAAGGTAGAAATGACCACCGGAGAAGAACGAAGCGCCGGAATGCAAAACGGACAACGGGGAAAATGCTCGAATGCATGAGATGAACACGTATGCAAATGCAATGCACATGATGACATGATATGAGATGCATGACAACGACAACAACACACAGAGAAAATAACCCGAACCCGAGAAAATAAAATAACTTAATGCCGGAAACGGCAAGAGTTGGATTACATATTGGGAAAATCATATCCGGGGTGTTACAGGGGCGCCGCCCCCCTCCTTGTCCAATTCGAACATGGGGGGGAGGGGCGCACGGCTGCCCCTTGGCCTCCTCTCCTCTTCCTCCACTAGGCCCATTAAGGCCCATTAGGTTACCGGGGGGTTCCGGTAACCTCCCGGTACTGCGGTAAAATGCCGATTTCAGCCGGAACACTTCCGATGTCCAAACATAGGCTTCCAAAATATCAATCTTCATGTCTCTACCATTTCGAGACTCCTCGTCATGTCTGTGATCACATCCGGGACTCCGAACAACCTTCGGTACATCAAAACATATAAACTCATAATGAATCTGTCATCGTAACGTTAAGCGTGCGGACCCTACGGGTTCGACAACAATGTAGACATGACCGAGACACGTCTCCAGTCAATAACCAATAGCGGAACCTGGATGCTCATATTGGCTCCTACATATTCTATGAAGATCTTTATCGGTTAGACCGCATAACAACATGCGTTGTTCCCTTTGTCATCGGTATGTTACTTGCCCGAGATTCGATCGTCGGTATCTTAATACCTAGTTCAATCTCGTTACCGGCAAGTCTCTTTACTCGTTCTACAAAACATCATCCCGCAACTAACTCATTTAGTTGCAATGCTTGCAAGGCTTAAGTGATGTGCATTACCGAGAGGGCCCAGAGATACCTCTCCGATAATCGGAGTGACAAATCCTAATCTCGAAATACGCCAACCCAACATGTACCTTTGGAGACACCTGTAGAGCACCTTTATAATCACCCAGTTACGTTGTGACGTTTGGTAGCACACAAAGTGTTCCTCCGGTAAACGGGAGTTGCATAATCTCATAGTCATAGGAACATGTATAAGTCATGAATAAAGCAATAACAACAAACTAAACGATCAAGTGCTAAGCTAACGGGATGGGTCAAGTCAATCACATCATTCTCCTAATGATGTGATCCCGTTAATCAAATGACAACTCATGTCTATGGCTAGGAAACATAACCATCTTTGATCAACGAGCTAGTCAAGTAGAGGCATACTAGTGACACTCTGTTTGTCTATGTATTCACACAAGTATTATGTTTCCGGTTAATACAATTCTAGCATGAATAATAAACATTTATCATGATATAAGTAAATAAATAATAACTTTATTATTGCCTCTAGGGCATATTTCCTTCAGTCTCCCACTTGCACTAGAGTCAATAATCTAGATTACACAGTAATGATTCTAACACCCATGGAGTCTTGGTGGTGATCATGTTTTGCTCGTGGAAGAGGCTTAGTCAGCGGGTCTGCAACATTCAGATCCGTATGTATCTTGCAAATTTCTATGTCTCCCACTTTGAATAAATCCCGAAAGGAATTGAAGCGTCTCTTGATGTGCTTGGTTCTCTTGTGAAATCTGGATTCCTTTGCCAAGGCAATTGCACCAGTATTGTCACAAAAGATTTTCATTGGACCCGAAGCACTAGGTATGACACCTAGATCGGATATGAACTCCTTCATCCAGACTCCTTCATTTGCTGCTTCGGAAGCAGCTATGTACCCCGCTTCACATGTAGATCCTACCACGACGCTTTGTTTAGAACTGCACCAACTGACAGCTCCACTGTTCAATGTAAACACGTATCCGGTTTGCGATTTAGAATCGTCCGGATCAGTGTCAAAGCTTGCATCAACGTAACCATTTATGATGAGCTCTTTGTCACCTCCATATACGAGAAACATATCCTTAGTCCTTTTCAGGTACTTCAGGATGTTCTTGACCGCTGTCCAGTGATCCACTCCTGGATTACTTTGGTACCTCCCTGCTAGACTTATAGCAAGGCACACATCAGGTCTGGTACACAGCGTTGCATACATGATAGAGCCTATGGCTGAAGCATAGGGAACATTTTTCATTTTCTCTCTATCTTCTGCGGTGGTCGGACATTGAGTCTTACTCAACTTCACACCTTGTAACACAGGCAAGAACCCTTTCTTTGCTTGATCCATTTTGAACTTCTTCAAAACTTTGTGAAGGTATGTGCTTTGTGAAAGTCCAATTAAATGTTTTGATCTATCTCTATAGATCTTAATGCCCAATATGTAAGCAGCTTCACCGAGGTCTTTCATTGAAAAGTTCTTATGCAAGTATCCCTTTATGCTATCCAGAAATTCTATATCATTTCCAATCAGTAATATGTCATCCACATATAATATCAGAAATGCTACAGAGCTCCCACTCACTTTCTTGTAAATACAGGCTTCTCCAAAAGTCTATACAAAACCAAATGCTTTGATCACACTATCAAAACATTTATTCCAACTCTGAGAGGCTTGCACCAGTCCATAAATGGATTGCTGGAGCTTGCACACTTTGTTAGCTCCCTTTGGATCGACAAAACCTTCCGGTTGTATCATATACAACTCTTCTTCCAGAAATCCATTCAGGAATCCAGTTTTGACATCCATCTGCCAAATTTCATAATCATAAAATGCGGCAATTGCTAACATGATTTGGACAGACTTAAGCATCGCTACGGGTGAGAAGGTCTCATCGTAGTCAATCCCTTGAACTTGTCGAAAACCTTTCGCAACAAGTCGAGCTTTGCAGACAGTAACATTACTGTCAGCGTCAGTCTTCTTCTTGAAGATCCATTTAGTCTCAATTGCTTGCCAATCATCGGGAAAGTCAACCAAAGTCCACACTTTGTTCTCATACATGGATCCCATCTCAGATTTCATGGCTTCTAGCCATTTCGCGGAATCTAGGCTCACCATCGCTTCTTCATAGTTCGTAGGTTCATCATGATCTAGTAGCATGACTTCCAGAACAGGATTGTCGTACCACTCTCGTGCGGATATTACTCTGGTTGATCTACGAGGTTCGGTAGTAACTTGATCTGAAGTTCATGATCATTATCATTAGCTTCCTCACTAATTGGTGTAGGTGTCACAGAAACTGGTTTCTGTGATGTACTACTTTCCAATAAGGGAGCAGGTACAGTTACCTCATCAAGTTCTACTTTCCTCCCACTCACTTCTTTTGAGAGAAACTCCTTCTCTAGAAAGGATCCATTCTTAGCAACGAATGTCTTGCCTTCGGATCTGTGATAGAAGGTGTACCCAACAGTCTCCTTTGGGTATCCTATGAAGACACATTTCTCCGATTTGGGTTCGAGCTTATCAGGTTGAAGCTTTTTCACATAAGCATCGCAGCCCCAAACTTTCAGAAACGACAACTTTGGTTTCTTGCCAAACCATAGTTCATAAGGCGTCGTCTCAATGGATTTTGATGGTGCCCTATTTAACGTGAATGCGGCCGTCTCTAAAGCATAACCCCAAAATGATAGCGGTAAATCTGTAAGAGACATCATAGATCGCACCATATCTAGTAAAGTACGATTACGACGTTCGAACACACCATTACGCTATGGTGTTCCGGGTGGCGTGAGTTGTGAAACTATTTCACATTGTTTCAAATGTAGACCAAACTCGTAACTCAAATATTCTCCTCCATGATCAGATCATAGAAACTTTATTTTCTTGTTACGATGATTTTCAACTTCACTCTGAAATTCTTTGAACTTTTCAAATGTTTCAGACTTATGCTTCATTAAGTATATATACCCATATCTACTTAAATCATCTGTGAAGGTGAGAAAATAACGATATCCGCCACGAGCCTCAACATTCATCGGACCACATACATCTGTATGTATGATTTCAAACAAATCTGTTTCTCTCTCCATAGTACCAGAGAACGGCGTTTTAGTTATCTTGCCCATGAGGCACGGTTCGCAAGTACCAAGTGATTCATAATCAAGTGGTTCCAAAAGTCCATCAGTATGGAGTTTCTTCATGTGCTTTACATCGATATGACCTAAACGGCAGTGCCACAAATAAGTTGCACTATCATTATCAACTCTGCATCTTTTGGTTTCAACATTATGAATATGTGTATCACTACTATCGAGATTCATCAAAAATAGACCACTCTTCAAGGGTGCATGACCATAAAAGATATTACTCATATAAATAGAACAACCATTATTCTTTGATTTAAATGAATAACCGTCTCGCATCAAACAAGATCCAGATATAATGTTCATGCTTAACGCTGGCACCAAATAACAATTATTTAGGTCTAATACTAATCCCGAAGGTAGATGTAGAGGTAGCATGCCGACCGCGATCACATCGACTTTGGAACCATTTCCCACGCGCATCGTCACCTCGTCCTTCGCCAGTGTTTGCTTAATCCATAGTTCCTGTTTCGAGTTGCAAATATTAGCAACGGAACCAGTATCACATACCCAGGTGCTACTGCGAGCTCTAGTAAGGTACACATCAATAACATGTATATCACATATATCTTTGTTCACCTTGCCATCCTTCTTATCCGCCAAATACTTGGGGCAGTTCCGCTTCCAGTGACCAGTCTGCTTGCAGTAGAAGCACTCAGTTTCAGGCTTAGGTCCAGATTTGGGTTTCTTCTGCTGAGCAGCAACTTGCTATTGTTCTTCTTGAAGTTCCCCTTCTTCTTCCCTTTGCCCTTTTTCTTGAAACTAGTGGTCTTGTTGACCATCAACACTTGATGCTCCTTATTGATTTCTACCTCCGCAGCCTTTAGCATTGCGAAGAGCTCAGGAATTGTTTTATTCATCCCTTGCATATTATAGTTCATCACGAATCTCTTGTAGCTTGGTGACAGTGATTGAAGAACTCTGTCAATGACTCTATCAACCGGAAGATTAACTCCCAGCTGAGTCAAGTGATTATGGTACCCAGACATTCTGAGTATATGTTCACTAACAGAACTATTCTCCTCCATCTTGCGGCTATAGAACTTATTGGAGACTTCATATCTCTCAATTCGGGCATTTGCTTGAAATATTAACTTCAACTCCTGGAACATCTCATATGCTCCATGACGTTCAAAACGTCGTTGAAGACCCGGTTCTAAGCCGTAAAGCATGGCACACTGAACTATCGAGTAGTCATCAGCTTTGCTCTACCAGATGTTCATAACATCTGGTGTTGCTCCAGCACCAGGCCTGGCACCCAGCGGTGCTTCCAGGACGTAATTCTTCTATGCAACAATGAGGATAATCCTCAAGTTATGGACCCAGTCCGTGTAATTGCTACCATCATCTTTCAACTTTTCTTTCTCAAGGAACACATTAAAATTCAACGGAACAACAGCACGGGCCATCTATCTACAATCAAACATAAACAAGCAAGATACTATCAGGTACTAAGTTCATGATAAATTTAAGTTCAATTAATCATATTACTTAAGAACTCCCGCTTAGAAAGACATCCCTCTAATCCTCTAAGTGATCACGTGATCCAAATCAACTAAAGCATAACCGATCATCACGTGAAATGGAATAGTTTTCAATGGTGAACATCACTATGTTGATCATATCTACTATATGATTCACGCTCGACCTTTCGGTCTCAGTGTTCCGAGGCCATATCTGCATATGCTAGGCTCGTCAAGTTTAACCTGAGCATTCTGCGTCTGCAAAACTGGCTTGCACCCGTTGTAGAGCTTATCACACCCGATCATCACGTGGTGTCTGGGCACGACGAACTTTGGCAACGGTGCATACTCAGGGAGAACACTTTTATCTTGAAATTTAGTGAGAGATCATCTTATAATGCTACTGTCAATCAAAGCAAGATAAGATGCATAAAAGATAAACATCACATGCAATCAATATAAGTGATATGATATGGGCATCATCATCTTGTGCTTGTGATCTCCATCCCCGAAGCACCGTTATGATCACCATCGCCATCGGCGCAACACCTTGATCTCCATCGTAGCATCGTTGTCGTCTCGCCAATCTTATGCTTCTACGACTATCGCTACTGCTTAGTGATAAAGTAAAGCATTACAGGGCGATTGCATTGCATACAATAAAGCGACAACCATATGGCTCCTGCCAGTTGCCGATAACTTGGTTACAAAACATGATCATCTCATACAATAAAATTTAGCATCATGTCTTAACCATATCACATCACAACATGCCCTGCAAAAACAAGTTAGACGTCCTCTACTTTGTTGTTGCAAGTTTTACGTGGCTACTACAGGCTTAGCAAGAACCGTTCTTACCTATGCATCAAAACCACAATGATAGTTTGTCAAGTTGGTGCTGTTTTAACCTTCGCAGGGACCGGGCGTAGCCACACTCGGTTCAACTAAAGTTGGAGAAACTGACACCCGCCAGCCACCTGTGTGCAAAACACGTCGGTAGAACCAGTCTCGCGTAAGCGTACGCGTAATGTCGGTCCGGGCCGCTTCATCCAACAGTACCGCCGAACCAAAGTATGACATGTTGGTAAGCAGTATGACTTATATCGCGCACAACTCACTTGTGTTCTACTCCTACATATAACATCAACGCATAAAACCTGGCTCTGATACCACTGTTGGGGAACGTAGTAATTTCAAAAAAAATTCCTACGCACACGCAAGATCATGGTGATACATAGAAACGAGAGGGCGGAGTGTTGTCCACGTACCCTCGTAGACCGAAAGCGGAAGCGTTAGTACAACGCGGTTGATGTAGTCGTACGTCTTCACGGCCCGACCGATCAAGCACCGAAACTACGGCACCTCCGAGTTCTAGCACACGTCCAGCTCGATGATGATCCCCGGACTCCGATCCAGCAGAATGTCAGGGAAGAGTTCCGTCAGCACGACGGCGTGGTGACGATCTTGATGTTCTACCATCGCAGGGCTTCGCCGCTACAATATTATCGAGGATTATGGTGGAGGGGGGCACCACACATGGCTAAGAGATCAATGATCAATTGTTGTGTCTCTGGGGTGCCCCTGCCCCCGTATATAAAGGAGCAAGGGGGAGGAGGTGCGGCCAGGCAAGGGGCGCGCCAGGAGGAGTCCTACTCCTACCGGGAGTAGGATTCCCCCCTTTTCCATGTTGGACTAGGACTTGGAGGGAAAGAGAGAGAGAGGGGAAAGGAAAGGGGGGCGCCCCCCTCCTTGTCCAATTCGGACTTGGGAGGGGGAAGGGCGCGCGGCTGCCCCTTGGTCTCCTCTCCTCTTCCTCCACTAGGCCCATTAAGGCCCATTAGGTTACCGGGGGGTTCCGGTAACCTCCCGGTACTCCGGTAAAATGCCGATTTCACCAGGAACACTTCCGATGTCCAAACATAGGCTTCCAAAATATCAATCTTCATGTCTCGACCATTTCGAGACTCCTCGTCACGTCCGTGATCACATCCGGGACTCCGAAAAACCTTCGGTACATCAAAACATATAAACTCAGAATGAAATTGTCATCGTAACATTAAGCGTGCGGACCCTACGGGTTCGAGAACAATGTAGACATGACCAAGACACGTCTCCGCTCAATAACCAATAGAAGAACCTGGATGCTCATATTGGCTCCTACATATTCTATGAAGATCTTTATCGGTCAGACCGCATAACAACATCCGTTGTTCCCTTTGTCATCAATATGTTACTTGCCCGAGATTCGATCATCGGTATCTTAATACCTAGTTCAATCTCGTTACCGGCAAGTCTCTTTACTCGTTCTGTAAAACATCATCCCGCAACTAACTCATTTAGTTGCAATGCTTGCAAGGCTTAAGTGATGTGCATTACCGAGAGGGCCCAGAGATACCTCTCCGACAATCGGAGTGACAAATCCTAATCTCGAAATATGCCAACCGAACATGTACCTTTGGAGACACCTGTAGAGGACCTTTATAATCACCCAGTTACGTTGTGATGTTTGGTAGCACACAAAGTGTTCCTCCGGTAAACGGGAGTTGCATTATCTCATAGTCATAGGAACATGTAGAAGTAATGAAGAAAGCAATAGCAACAAACTAAACGATCAAGTGCTAAGCTAACGGGATGGGTCAAGTCAATCGCATCATTCTCCTAATGATGTGATCCCGTTAATCAAATGACAACTCATGTCTATGGCTAGGAAACATAACCATCTTTGATCAACGAGCTAGTCAAGTAGAGGCATACTAGTGACACTCTGTTTGTCTATGTATTCACACAAGTATTATGTTCCTGGTTAATACAATTCTAGCATGAATAATAAACATTTATCATGATATAAGGAAATAAATAATGACTTTATTATTGCCTCTAGGGAGTATTTCCTTCACAACATACGTTGTTCCCTTTGTCATCGGTATGTTATTTGCCCGAGATTCGACCGTCGGTATCATCATACCTAGTTCAATCTCGTTACCGGCAAGTTTCTATACTTGTTCCGTAATACATCATCCTACAAACTAACTCATTAGTCACATTGCTTGCAAGGCTCATAGTGATGTATATTACCGAGAGGGCCCAGAGATACCTCTCCGATAGACAGAGTGATAAATCCTAATCTCGATCTATGCGAACTCAACAAACACCATCAGAGACACCTGTAGAGCATATTTATAATCACCCAGTTACGTTGTGACGTTTGATAGCACACAAGGTGTTCCTCCGGTATTCGGGAGTTGCATAATCTCATAGTCAGAGGAACATGTATAAGTTATGAAGAAAGTAGTAGCAATAAAACTGAAAGATCATTATGCTAAACTAACGGATGGGTCTTGTCCAACACATCATTCTCTAATGATGTGATCCCGTACATCAAATGATAACACATGTCCATGGCTTGGAAACTTAACCATCTTTGATTAACGAGCTAGTCAAGTAGAGGAATACTAGGGACACTCTGTTTGTCTATGTATTCACACATGTACTAAATTTCCGGTTAATACAATTCTAGCATGAATAATAAACATTTATCATGATATAAGGAAATATAAATAACAACTTTATTATTGCCTCTAGGGCATATTTCCTTCAGGTGCGCCCTCCTATCTCGTGGCCGCATCACGGAGTTCCAGACTTCCACTCCAAGTCTCCTAGTTTGCTTTCGGTCCAAGAAAGATCATCGCGAAGGTTTCTTTCCGTTTGGTATTCCTTTTCTGCGAAACACCGAAATAGGCAAAAAATAGAAACTGGCACTGGGCCTCCGGTTAATAGGTTAGTCCCAAAAATAATATAAAAGAGCATATTAAAGCCCATTAAACATCCAAAATAGATAATATAATAGCATGGAACAATCAAAAATTATAGATACGTTAGAGACGTATCAAGCATCCCCGAGCTTAATTCCTGCTCGTCGTCGAGTAGGTAAATGATAAAAACAAAATTTTTGATGTGAAATGCTACCTAACATATTTATCAATGCAATTTTCTTTACTGTGGCATGAATGTTCAGATCCGAAAGATTCAAGACAAAAGTTTATAGGGATGAAAATAATAATACTTCAAGCATACTAACAAAGTAATCATGTCCTCTCAAAATAACATGGCCAAAGAAAGCTCATCCCTACAAAATCATATAGTTTGGTGATGCTCCTTCTTCGTCACAGAAAATACTCAAATCATGCACGACCCCGATGACAAGTCAAGCAATTGTTTCATACTTTAGTAATCTCAAACCTTTTCAACTTTCACGCAATACAAGAGCGCGAGCCATGGACATAGCACTATAGGTGGAATAGAGTGGTGGTTGTGGAGAGGACAAAAAGGAGGAAGATGGTCTCACATCAACTAGGCATATCAATGGGCTATGGAGATGCCCATCAATAGATGTCAATGTCAGTGAGTAGGGATTGCCATGCAACGGATGCACTAGAGCTATAAATGTATGAAAGCTTAACAAAAGAAACTAAGTGGGTGTGCATCCAACTTGCCTGCTCACGAAGACCTAGGGCATTTGAGGAAGCCCATTGTTGGAATATACAAGACAAGTTCTAAAATGAAAAATTCCCACTAGTATATGAAAGTGACAAAATAAGAGACTCTCTATCATGAAGATCATGGTGCTACTCTCAAGCACAAGTTTGGAAAAGGATAGTAGCATTGTCCCTTCTCTCTTTTTCTCTCATTTTTTTCTTTCTCTCTTTTTTTGGGCCTTCTCTTTTTTGGCCTTTCTCTTTTTTTCCTCACATGGGACAATGCTCTAATAATGATGATCATCACACTTCCATTTATTTGCAACTCAAAGATTACAAGTCCATACTTAGAAAAAAATATGACTCTATATGCGTGCCTCCGGCGGTGTACTGGGATGTGCAATGAATCAAGAGTGACATGTATGAAAAATTATGAACGGTGGGTTTGCCACAAATACGATGTCAACTATATGATCATGCAAGGCAATATGACAATGATGGATCGTGTCATAATAAATGGAACGGTGGAAAGTTTCATGGCAATATATCTCAGAATGGCTATGGAAATTCCATAATAGGTAGGTATGGTGGCTGTTTTGAGGAAGGTAAATGGTGTGTTTATGGTACCAGCGAAAGTTGCACGGTACTAGAGAGGCTAGCAATGGTGGAAGGGTGAGAGTGCGTATAATCTATGGACTCAACATTAGTCATAAAGAACTCACATACTTATTGCAAAAATCTACAAGTCATCAAATACCAAGCACTACGCCTTTACGCCCTCGATTCAATCGTACACTAATTGAAAGCACAAGTGCTCCCTAGGTGGGTTTGGTAATTAATATCAACATATCTCTTGTTGGACTAACACTATTACCTAGTATGTTTCAGATAAGTTCAACAATGAAGTGACATGGACTAGAGGATGTGGAACCCCTTAAAATGCTAAGGACAAAGGATTGGCTCAAGCTCCAAGCTCAAGACTCTACATTTTCTATTTTAGTGATCCAAGATCACATTGAGTCTATAGGAAAAGCCAATACTATCAAGGAGGGATGAGGTGTTGCTTAATTAGGCTCTGGCTTAAAATGCTTAGTAATATGCTCCAAAGACCTCAACTACTTTCTCACATCCACATATGACCTAAACCAAAATTCAAACTCAGCCCCACCGATTCTTTCTATCCGGCGCCACCGAGTTCAGATGTCATAGCCACTGCCACAAACCCTAGGCAAATCGGTCTCACCGATAGGGATCTCGGTCTCACCGAGATGGGATTGCAATCTCTTTGTATGGATCTATTACCAAAATTGGTCTCACCGAGTTTGCATAATTGGTCCTACCGAGATTGCAATGTAAACTCTCTGTTTCCTTTTTGTAACATTTTAGTCTCACCGAAATGAGCGAATCGGTCCCACCGAGTTTACCTAACCAACTCTCTGGTTAGCTTATTACCAAAATCGGTCTCACCGAGATTACGTTATGCCCTAACCCTAACCATATCAGTCCTACCGAGTTGCATGTCGGTCCCACTGAAAATCCTAATGGTCACTAGATTTGCTGAATTAGTCCGACCGAGTTTATCAATTCGGTCCCACCGAGATTGGCATGTTGTGTGTGACGGTTAGATTTTGTGTGGAGGCTATATATACCCCTCCACCTCCTCTTCATTCGTGGAGAGAGCCATCAGAACGTGCCTACACTTCCAACATACATTTTCTGAGAGAGAACCACCTACACTTGTGTTGAGGCCAAGATATTCCATTCCTACCATATGAATCTTGATCTCTAGCCTTCCCCAAGTTGCTTTCCACTCAAATCTTCTTCCCACCAAATCCATATCCTGTGAGAGAGAGTTGATTGTTGGGGAGACTATCATTTGAAGCACAAGAGCAAGGAGTTCATGATCAACACACCATTTGTTACTTCTTGGAGAGTGGTGTCTCCTAGATTGGCTAGGTGTCACTTGGGAGCCTCCGACAAGATTGTGGAGTTGAACCAAGGACTTTGTAAGGGCATGGAGATCGCCTACTTCATGAAGATCTACCGCTAGTGAGGCAAGTCCTTCGTGGGCGACAGCCATGGTGGGATAGACAAGGTTGCTTTTTCGTGGGCCCTTCATGGGTGGAGCCCTCCGTGGACTCGTGTAGCCGTTACCCTTCATGGGTTGAAGTCTCCATCAATGTGGATGTATGATAGCACCACCTATCAGAACC
Organism: Triticum urartu; assembly: GCF_003073215.2. Lineage (NCBI taxonomy): Eukaryota > Viridiplantae > Streptophyta > Magnoliopsida > Poales > Poaceae > Triticum > Triticum urartu. The sequence goes on along the minus strand of NC_053025.1, from coordinate 383,338,156 downwards.
ACGACAAAAAATCCGTGTCTCCTATTTCGTTTGAATCCTCCAAACCCTTCCCTTTACATTCTTGCAAGTTGCATGCTTTACTTTCCGCTGCTCATATACTCTTTGCATGCTTGCTTGATATGTATTGTGTTTGTTAAACTTGTGCCAAAACTCCACTTCAACTTCAAGAAATTAAAAACTATAACTTTTGACACCTAGTGTCTAATCACCCCCCTCTAGACACCTCTTCTCGATCCTTTCACTAATCATACACGCAAATGTGTACGATCAAGATCAAGGACTCACGGGAAGATATCACAACACAACTCTAGACACAAATTTAAAATAATACAAGCTTTATATTACAAGCCATGGGCCTCGAGAGCTTGAATACATAAGCTCAAATACACAAGGGTTAGCGGAAGCAACAATATCTGAGTACAGACATCAGTTAAACAAGTCTGCCTTAAGAAGGCTAGAACAAAAGCAACAATGATTGAAAAGGCAAGGCCTCCTGCCTGGGAGCCTCCTAACTACTCCAAGTTGTCAGCGGCTGTCACGTAGTAGTAGGCACCCTCGGGGTAGTAGTAGACATCAGCGGTGTCGTCTGGCTCCTGGGATCCGTCATCTGGTCACAACAATCGGGTATATGGGAAAAAGAGGTAGCAAAGCAACCGTGAGTACTCATCCAAAGTACTCGCAAGACTTACGTCAGATCTAAATTAAGTATGCATCTGTATCAAAGAAAAATGGGTTGTATCTGCGGACTAAACTGCAGAATGCCAGAAAAGAAGGGGAAAGCCTAGCCTATCAAAGACTAGCATCTTCAAGCATCTTGCAGCATATAGAAGAGTACAGATCAACATAATGTAAAGTAGTAGTAGTGTTATCAACCTCGGCCAGAGATCCTTTGTCGACTCCCTGCAAGAAAGCAATTCCAGAGCCATACTATCCATTTCTCATAACCATTTCTCATCTCAAGTATCCAATTCTAGTTGTATCGATCGGGATACAACTCCAAGTGTCTGTTACCGTAGGACAGACTATCCATAGATGTTTTCTTCCCTGTAGGGGTGCACCAACTTACCCACCACGCTCGATTAACTCCGACCGGACACAATTTCCTGGGTCATGCCCGGCCTCGGCCAAACAATACGCCACAACCTGACCTAGGCTTAATAGAGAGGTCAAGCACGCCAGGCTAAACCTATGCCCCCAGGGGTCATGGGCCATAACCACGGGAACTCCTGCACATTGCGAACGCAGCCGGTGAGCAGACCTAGCTACCTCCTTCAAAAAGGCAGGTGCTTACCAGTCCAACCCGGCGCGCGCCGCTCAGTCGCAGACGTCTATTAAGCTTTGGCTGATGCATACGACACAGAACGCCCATACAATTCCCACGTGATGGTTAGTGCTATCAAGCCAGAGGCCCCTCGGATCAAATATCCAAACCGTTAGTGTGTTGGTAGTGCGGTCACAACCAGAGACTTACGAAAGATGTGACCCCATCGCCCCATCTCGAGTACTTGCGGAAAGGGCTAAGAATGCCCGGCCACGCCTCGTAAGTATCTCGCGGGCACCTTCCAGGTCAACCCGACTCCACATCACTCGCTATTAAGCTCGCGCGGGTACCCCTCAGGGCCGACCCATCTTTAGTAACATGGTTCAGTGTAATGTCATAGTAACCATAGTAACTGTGTGTCTAACACCAAGGGGAAAACCTAAGGAATCACCCCCGATGAATTCCACTTGATGTAATCATCAAGGTGAACATAAGAGGATCCACCCTCGAGGTTCAAATTGAGGGGTTGCACGAAAGAGCCGTATCAGAAATGGTTAAGGCGGAAATCACCCTCGATGACCATGACCGGATAGCTACACTACAGAGATCTCATCAGGAGTGATGTATGAGGTTCCACTCTCGGCACTCGATGATAACTCTGCAGAGTCGAGCAACAAAAGGGGAAAGTGATGTGCTGTAACGCCCGAGATACAACTTTCCATATTTGTAACTCCGACTCTAGCCTTTTCCGGAGTTGCGATATGAGTTTTCCTTCGTGGTTGGGTTTTGTCTTAGTTTTGCATTTTGTTCGTGTCATGCATTTCATATCATGTCATCATGTGCATCTCATTTGCATACATGTTCGTCTCATGCACCCGAGCATTTTCCCCATTGTCCGTTTTGCAATCCGACACTCCCACATGCACCGGCGCACCCCTCTTGTCTCTTTTCGTGAGCGGGTGTTAAATGTTCTCGGGATGGACCGAGATTTGTCAAGTGACCTTGGTACACCACCGATAGACCGCCTGTCAAATTTCGTGCCATTTGGAGTCCGTTTGATACTCCAACGGTTAACCGGGTAACCGCGTAAGCCTCTTGTGTGTTGCATCCCAACACCCCTCCAAAACGGCCCAATAACCCTTCCAAACCACTCCCATGTCCTCCGTCGTCGGATCATGATTGCGTGGTCGAAAACTACACCTCATTTGGACACTCATACCTCCTCCCAGCTATAAATAGGTGCCCTCCCCGAACATTCGCGCATATGAAACCCTAGCGTCTTCCACCTCAAGCCGCCGGACACATCCGTCCGCGCCGGACATGTCCGCCGACCACCTCACCCCAACCAATCACAAGCCGCCATGTCACCCCGCCGCCGCTCTCCTACAACCACGCGCCGCCACGCGTCCTCGCCAGATCCCCATCGCGCCATGGCCCGCGGAGCCCATCCGGGCCCGCGCGAGCCCGACCGCGCCACCGCCTGGCCCGAGCGCCGCCCTCCTGCTCGCCGGCGCTCCTGACCACCGCCCTTCGCTGCAGCTCCGCCGCCTCTCAACCTTGCCGGTGACCTCCGCCGCCTGCCGCCCGGGTCCCGCGCATCACCGCCGCCGCCCCGGCCACCGCGCGCCTCCCCGTCATCCCGCGCCGCCTCCTCGCCGCCATCCCTCGTCGCCGGCCAGATCTGCACGATCCCGGCGAGTGTCGCCATCCTTCATCGCCGGAGAAGCCGTCGTCGTCGTCGTTGACCTCGGACCCAAATCCGTACGGTCCTGACCCTGGACCGCGTCTTCCACCGATCCAGGTGCGCCCTCATCCTCAGATCCCTTCATCCTGGGTCTTCCTCATCCAATTTCCCGTGAGGTTTAAATTCCACTAAGTCCTTTTCTGCAATGTTTTCATGCCCTGTTCATCGCATCATAACTCCATGACCGTAGCTCCATTTCATGCATATGAGATATCAAAATGTTCATTGGGAGATGCTCTTCATTTAATTCCATTGTGGCATGCTTGTTTGAGTTCATATTAAGGCCCTAATAATTGATGCAAGAGTGCTATAAAATGTTTGCTCCTATTACTTATCAGTTTAGGGCGATTTGTCATTTTTGTCACTTTTGTTGTGTGCATCTTATGGGCATGAGCTCTACATGTATTTTGATCTATGCCATGCCATCTTTACAGGGGCGTTTGCCATGTATTTTTGTAATCAATGTGGTGACTAGCACAAGCATGCGAAGTAGCCTTCGTGATATTGCTGATTTCAGGGACTTGGGATTTTGCTAAGTCTTGTGCCTGCTGTTATTTTTGTACCTTGTAACCGTGATGCTAAAGTGAGATCCATGCTTGTTTTGAGTTGCTTCAGTAAGGATGATTTGGACATATGGTTGTGCTATATCCATCCATGCCCCTGTTTGCAATTATGGAGTGCGCTAGCATGACTTAATCTTGCTCTACGTTTGCTATAAAATGTTCTTGGCAGAATGTTTACATGTTAATCAATTTTTCCATGGTTGTTGTAGTTGATCCATGCATGCTATGAACTTGATCTTGCCATGGTTATCTTCATGAACATGTCATCTTGCTGTTGCCATACTTAGTTTGTCATGCAATTCCTTGTGGTGAGTGAATCAAGCTCGCAAAGATGCCTTCATAATTCTGTTTATGCCATGCTCAGTTTTCTGCTAAGTCTGAAACTGTTTATAGAACTTGCTATCTTCACATGGATGCCATCATATTTTCTGTGCCTTTTTGTCTCATGTTCAGTAAGTGATTTTTGATCTATGCATTTAGTAGATTCATGCCATTCCTTTGTTTGCTATGATATGTTCTTTTCGAATGTTGTTTGCTTGCTCTAAACATGGCTTCCTGATGTTATTCCTGGCATGTTAGTATTTTCACTAAGTCCGTGATGTTGATATCATCTCATCTCTCCAGCGGCACACTTGGTTTGCCAAGTTGAGGCCTGGTTCAATCTTTCCTTTCCGAAGAACGCATATACATTGCATATCATGTCTTGCATATCATGCCATGTTTTGCATCATGTTGCTTGTGCATTGCACTGTGGTTGATTGTTGGTCCTTTGCTTGTGTTCTTGCTTTGGGTAGAGCCGGGATACACTACTAGGGAAAACCTTATACACAGAACTTTAGCAGTAGCGCGGGTCAACAAAGCATGCTGGTGCTAAGTAGCAGTAGCGCGCCTGTGCAAACCGCGCTGCAGATAAAGTTCTAGCAGTAGCGCGTCTTGTTCTAAACACGTTACTACTAAAATTCCCACAGCTTAGCCGATATGATACACATAATAGTAGCGACCTATATCAAACCGCGCTACCGCTACTTTCTTTGTAGCAGCGTGTTTTAATCTAAACTCGATACTGCTAAAGGATATAAAATTAAATGGAATGCAAATAGAAAGGTAATTGAAAATGAAAGAAATAGATTAAGGTGAAAGGAAAAAAATAAAATGTGAAGAAAAATAAATGAAAAAGGGGGAAAAAGAGAAAGGAGTAGCAGTAGCATGTATCCCAGAATGCGTTGTAGCTAACGTAGCAGTAGCGCGCTTTCTGGAACACGCTACTGGTACTTCTGACTTAACCACGGGGTTCGCCCTTCCCCACGGCCACTTCCCCCAAATCCAGCTCTCCACTCTCGCCGCCGCTATCGCCCGTCGACCACCGCGCGCTCTCCGCACACCCTCTACGCCGCCCCCGACCTAGATTCAACGCCGCCCCCGCCCCCGACCTCAACGCCGCCCCCGACCCCGACCTCGACGCCGTCATCCGCCGCGCGCCCGAGCCCCGAACCCCACCTCGATGCCGCCTGCCCCTCCCTCGTCACAGGCATCCGAGGTGGGCATGCCTGCTCCTCCCTCTCCCCTACCTCTGCCTGGGGTTTCTTTATATTTTAGTTGCATCAAATTAGTTAGGGTTCATGTAAGGGTGGAAACGAATCGGATGCGGATGCGGCTCAAATGAGTTAGGGTTCATGTAAGGGTGGAAACGAATCAAATTTCTAAGATGAATCAAAAAACGACTAAAATTTGACCACTTATTTCACTTTATAGTTGGATAATTGGAATAACCGCTACCACTTTCCACCCCTAGCTTCATCAAATTAGATGGTAATTAGGGCAGTAGTTCCTAGGTACTAATTAGTTAGTAAGAACTAGGTACTAATTAGGTACTAGTTTATTATTATTTATAGTAAGTTTATTTTTAGTAAGAACTAGTTGAATTAATAGAACTAGTTAGTAAGAACTTGTTGCTATTTTTTTAGTTAAAGCATTTTTTCCCGCATCGACGTGGACGATGCCTATCCCGCATCCTCGTCGTCGAGTCGGCGGAGGACGACACCTGCTTGACCAGATGGGCCATGTCTGGGACTGGGCTCCGCCGGGGTGGTACTGGGAGGTGCTACCTACCGGGGGGCGCAGGTTGGTGAGTAGCCAGCCTGTCGTTGACCCGAACCTTCTTTGGTGGCGGTCGCGTGGGCCAGTGACGGTCCAGAGGCTCCAGGACCCCACGGAGGTGGTGCGTCACCGTGTCAGTGAGGAGGACGCGCATGTCCGTCGCTACTTGTTTGCGTTGGAGCACAGGTTCTCCAGTACCTTGCAGGTTCTCCAGGGATCTCACTGGAGCTATGATCCCGTGATGCTTCCTTCTCTGTGGGTGTCCACCGCCCGCACCGATACCCGTCGTGTGCTAGGGTTTTAGTTGTATTAGTGATGTTTTATGTATGACACTATTCGGGATGTATTAGTGATAATATTCGACGATGTACAGATGCATGAGATGATTTACTTTTTCTTATTGAATGCATGCTAATTTGAGTCCTATAAGATATTTTGAAATGTATATCTTGTGTTGCTCAAATAGGATATGTGCTTGCCCAAGTGGCCGGTCATGTTTGCAGGTTACACCTCCGAGTGGGCTATGTTTTGCCGGAGTGTTGATTCATTTCCGTTCCGGCAAATTTCAGGCGCTCGATATGTCCTATTTTAGCAAAGGTCATGCCGGATTGTTTCGTGAATTTTGGCATGACTTGTGCCAGAATATGTAGGAAATATCGAGTGCCCCGGACTTGTGTGTTGAGTATCCTGGTAGTTGTGTTCGATCGATTTTCAATTAGTTTTTTAACTATGAACATAGGAAATGTCTGACGACGAAAAGGATTTTGGTATTTGCAAATACTGCGAAGACAAGCGCGGCCTGTGCGACGGAATCTTCCTAGATGATGATAGGTGCTTTAGCATCAAGCTGGACGAGAACTTCGAAGTGGATACAGTAAGTCACAACGACATGTCTTTTTTCGTAATTAAGCATGACATCTATTTCATTTGCTTCAACTTATAATTTTTTTACTATTCTACTAGCGTATCCCTTGTCATGCAAGAGTTTTTGTATTGGATAAGATAGGTTTCAGTCATACTATGGAGGTAAAGAAAGTTTACTTGAAGACCGAGCATGGTTATATTTTCCACGCAAAATTATACAATTCAGATGACTACACCTATTTTGGATGCAAAACATGGCAAGCACTATGCAAGACTTATGCATTTGAGCCTGATATGGTTATCACCTTTGATATTCGTCCGGAAGATGATATTGAAGGTAATACCGACATCTGGGTCGATGTGCAGACGCCTCCATTATACCATTATGTAAGTTTCTCAACCATATTTATATCTTTGATATTATTTATTCAAAAATAGTTGACAACTAATTTGTATTGTCTGCTTATTTCGGTGCAAGCAAACATGTCCAGCGCTTGGAAGACAGGACCTACTACTGTCCCGGGGCTGAACTAAACTGCGAGGAGCTCAGTCATTATGTTTCATGGCTTGCGGATCTTGATATTGTCAAGACAAATTTTCTTCCTGCATTTAGAAATGTTATTACTGAAACCGTGCGACCAATAGTGTTCTTAATGAACTACGGTCACATCTATTTAGGAAGGATGGTAAGATTTTTACTATTTGTCCTCAGTGCATCTTTTCCATACATTATTTTTGAAGCTAAACTTCATTGCTAAGTATGTTACCATACGATGTTCTTCAACAGGGACTCCCGATGAATGTTGTGCCTTATGGGATCGAGACTAATGGTACCATGAGTATTATTAGCTTACGACCAAGATATCCTACAGATTACTTTAGTGCATTCAAGATTAGCAACGGATGCTTAATAGTGCAAGACTGGACCAAATATGTGATGGGGAAGCGCAGAGAAGTACTAGGGGGAAGCAAACAGACGCGCTACCCACGATTAGGAGACATGTTCATCTGCATGCTCCAACTTGATCAAGGAGGAGAGCTACACATGTTTTATGTTATTTTACCTAAGAGAGAGTAGCAGGAGTGATTAGCTAGCTAGAAATGAGTTTGAGGGTGATGATGTGCTACACTATTACTATGATGATAAAATAGCTAGTGTTGGTGGTAATGACTATGAAGATTATTATTAGCTACTATTAGTGGTGATTAAATAAATATTGTTGGTGGTAATGACTATGATGATGATTAAATAGCTTGTGCTGGCGGATTAGATTCAAGTGGAGGCAACATGTGGTGCACATCGAAAGTACTACTAGTCCAAACTAGATCAAGTTTGGATTAGTAGTATACTTTTGACATGCACCACATATTGCCTCCACTTGAACCTAATCCACCTTCATTTGACACACTGTTATGGACATAATGATGTAAACCTCATAACTGGTATTGTACCAATATTTGTACGATGGCGCATAAATACACTAAAAAAGAATACTAGTAGCGATGGAGAGAAAACACGCTGCCACTAGTTACATTAGCAGTAGCGTGGGAGCGAACAAACGCTGCAGCTATTTGTCCTAGCAGTAGCGCGTGTGGGCACGCGTTACTGCTAAGCAATAGCTGTAGCGCCTTATTAGTAGCGCACCCCCATGCTACTAGTGAGCATAAAACCAGCGCTATTGTTAGGGTTTTCCCTAGTAGTGATACGAGTACGTGATCGAGGAACCTGTTGAGTACGCTAACGAGGATCAATCTTTCGTCAACTCTGAGAACTTTGCAGGCAAGATGACCATACCCTCAAAATCACTTCTATCTTTGCTTGCTAGTTGCTCACTCTATTTCTATGCCGCGATACCTACCACTTGCTATAGCATGCCTCCCATATTGCCATGTCAAGCCACTAACCCACCTTTTCATAGCAAATCGTTCTTTGGCTATCTTACCGCTTTGCTCAGCCCCTCTTATAGCGTTGTTAGTTGCAGGTGAAGTTGAAGTTTGTTCCATGTTGGAACATGGATATGTTGGGATATCACAATATCTCTTATTTAATTAATGCATCTATATACTTGGTAAAGGGTGGAAGGCTCGGCCTTATGCCTGGTGTTTTGTTCCACTCTTGCCGCCCTAGTTTCTGTCATACCGGTGTTATGTTCCTTGATTTTGCGTCCCTTACACGGTTGGGTGTTATGGGAACCCCTTGACAGTTCGCTTTGCATAAAACTCCTCCAGCAAGGCCCAACCTTGGTTTTACATTTCCTTAACAACCTATCACCTTCCCTTGGGTTCCGCAGAATCAAGGGTCATCTTTATTTTAACCCCCCAGGCCAGTGCTTGTCTAAGCGTTGGTCCGAACTTGTCAGCCGCCGGTGGCCACCAGGGGCAACTCTGGGCTGGCCTACCGGAAGTTTGGGCAATCCGATGTTACCATGAGAACGAGATATGTGCAGCTCCTATCAAGATGTCGGCACATTAGGTGGCTTTGCTGGTCTTGTTTTACCATTGTCGAAATGTCTTGTAACCAGGATTCCGAGTCTGATCGGGTCTTCCTGGGAGAAGGAATATCCTTCGTTGACCGTGAGAGCTTGTGATGGGCTAAGTTGGGACACCCCTGCAGGGTTTCAACTTTCGAAAGCCGTGCCCGTGGTTATGGGCAGATGGGAATTTGTTAATATCCGGTTGTAGAGAACTTGAAACTTAACTTATTTAAAATGCATCAACCGCGTGTGTAGCCGTGATGGTCTCTTTTCGGCGGAGTCCATGAAGAGAACACGGTCTCATGTTATGCTTGAACGTAAGTAGCTTCAGGACCATTTCTTGATCACCATTAGCTTCTCGACCGTGCTTTGCTTCTCTTCTCGCTCTCTTTTGCATAAGTTAGCCACCATATATGCTAGTGCTTGTTGCAGCTCCACCTCACTACCTTTCCTACCCATAAACTTAAATAGTTTTGATCACGAGGGTGTGAGATTGTTGAGTCCCCGTGACTCACAGATACTTCCAAACAGATGCAGCTGCCGATGATGCCAGTGCAGGTGACGCAACCCAGCTCAAGTGGGAGCTCGATGAAGATCTTGGTCGTTGTTTTGTTTTGTTTTCCTTTTGATCAGTAGTGGAGCCCAGTTGGGACGATCGGGGATCTAGCATTTGGGGTTGTCTTTCTTTATTTTGGTTCCGTAGTCGGACCTTGATTGTATTCTGGATGATGTATGATATATTTATGTATTGTGTGAAGTGGCGATTGTAAGCCAACTCTTTACCCCTTTCTTATTCAGTACATGGGATGTGTAAAGATTACCCCTCTTGCGACATGCCTACCATGTGGTTATGCCTCTAAGTCGTGCCCCAACACGTGGGAGATATAGCCGCGTCGTGGGTATTACAAGTTGTCGAGTCTAGAAGAAAATGTTTTGAGTCTTAGGATTATATATATCGGAGAGTAGGATTCTTTTTACTCCTCAGTCCCTTCGTCGCTCTGGTGAGGCCTCCTGACATAGAGTTTTGACTATTCTCTTCTCAAATTTCACGAAAAAAAATTTAGGATCATGTGGGTATCTTATTATCGTTGTCGTGGTTCTAACTCTGACAGTGATGTAGGGGGGTATGTATGGAGAGGCTAGATCTCAGCTATTGGGAAGTTGTAAACACACCAAGATGTACGAGTTCAGGCCCTTCACGGAGGAAGTAACAGCCCTACGTCTCGGTGCCCGGAGGCGGTCGACTAGATTACTGGCGTGTGAATAACAGGGGTGCGAACCCTTCATCCTGAGGAGGGGGGTGGCTTATATAGAGTTCGTCGGCCCCCTCCTGCCCTCAGTAACGCAGGGTTTTCAGGTACATTTAAGGTCGGGTGTTACTGGTAATGCCCCTAATAAAGTGCTATAATGACCATAAAGACTACTTAACAGCTGACCGTTTGCCTGCGAGTGACTATAGGTCTCCTGGCAGTCGAGTGGTTGGCTTCATGGTCGAGTGATAGCTTTCTGGTCGAGTGTCTTGAATCCGTCGAGTGGGATACCTTCAAGTCGATTGAAAGGTGACTTCTCCTAGGGATGTCCTAGGGTAGGGCTCCTTGGACAGGTCCGTGCCCCTACCCTAGGTACATGGCTTCATCATTAGCCCGCAAATGGATCGAGGTTAGAGTGGGGAAAGAGTTGGAGATCTTTCCGACTGGTTCTTTGGGCTACGTGAACGCCTCGTTTTGGATCAATCGTCACGGATGACGTTGCCAACCTTTTTCAGTCGCCTTGATCCATTCCAGGCCTTTCATCCAGTGAATTTCTTTATTTGTGACATACCGAGCGTTGGCGCGGGCGGGGTCTTCCGTTTTGACAAGTTGTTCTGCAGCCCGTGGATGTCGTGGGATTTCGGATTTTGGGAAACGCGTGGGACGGGAGCGGCCGCAATAATCGGAAGCGATAAAGCGGAAGCTCCTCGATCCCCGCATCGCCTTTTTCGCCACGTACTGTGCACGCATCTGCTGCGGGATTGGACTGGATAGTTTGGGCCTACCAGTCAGCCACTCGGGAGCGGCCCCTTATAAATCGCCGGCTCGGGGTTTCCAAGCAGTGCGCTCTCTTCTCCTCCTTTCTTCTTCCTCTCTCTCTTCGCAAGTCCTTCCGCCACCTCCGTTCTTGCCCCAGCGCAGCAGGCCCGTGCGAGACTTCGCCGGCGACGATGACGAAGGGCAAGACCTCCGCTCTGGAGCGCGTGAAGAAGGCGGCGGCGCAGGGGAAGGGAAAAAGATCTGCTCGGGGCGGATCCTCCTCAAGGTTCGCTCTGCCCAAGGGCTGGATCCAGGGCGATTGGATGCCGTCAGTGATCCGGCAAGAGGATCTCGACGACATGGTTGAGGGGGGAGTCATTCCCCACGAGGCTGCGCGTCTTCCGGGGAGAGAGATCGAACCTCAACCCCGCGATGGTGAGTGCATGCTCCTAGCCTCCCACATCGACCGAGGGTTTTCTCTGCTGCCCCATCCTTTTTCCGGAGCTTCTTGAACTTCTTCGGAGCGCAGCTCCACCACTTTACTCCCAACTCCATTGTATACCTTGCCGCTTTCATTTCCATGTGTGAGGCTTTCTTGGGTTGCCGCCCCCATTGGGGACTTTTCAAGCACATCTTTACCTGCCGTTCTCAATCGGTCAAGAAGGCCAAGTCGAGTGACAGGAGGATGCATGTGATCCAGTTGTGCGGGGGCTTGGCGATCCAGACAAGGGGGAAGAGCTGTTTTCCATCCATTACTTTCCCGGAGTCGGTCCGTGGCTGGCAGGCGACCTGGTTCTAGTGTCAGGACCAGGTGACCCCAGGTCAGTCGACTGGTCTTCCTCCTTTCTCCCTCGACCGAGCTGAAAAACCTGCTTCTCTGAAAGTGGCGCCGGAGGAAAGGGCTCAAGTCAAAGTGCTGGCCGGTCGAGTGGTTGAGCTTGTCCGTGAGGGCGTGACGGGCATGGATTTGCTGGAGGTCTTCCTCCGGAGGCGCATCCAACCGCTCCAGGCTCGTGACCACCCGATGTGGCTGTACTCGGGTCTTGACGACACCACTCGGATCCACCCGGAGGAGGTCACTGATGAGATGCTGGAGGGGTGGCTGTCGAGCATCACAGGAAACAAGGATAACCCCCGAGGAGCCAGGAGGGTAATTCCACTCGACAGCTCGTACGACGTGGACCAGGTATGTCTCTATGCTCCTGACTGAGGTCTTGTTTTTCTTCATTGGTCTTCTTTGAGTTGGTCGATTGACCTTTGTCTTGTCTGTTGTTTTTGAGGCGACTACTGAGATGTACTCGACGCCCAATGGGGCACAGGGGCCAACTGAGGAAGGGGAGGCGAGCGGAGGTGAGAGCGGGGACGATCAAGGCGAGTGGGAGTCCGACGGTGAAGGAGAGGGAGGCGACGACGTCGACTCCAGCGAAGAGGAGGAGGAGGAGGTTGAACCTCCCCGCCCGGAGGGGCGATCCAAGCTCACACACGATCCAGCGCGGGAGCGTGGTAGTGCGACTGCTCCTGTTGGGCAGTCGTCGAAACGCCCTCGGACCTCTTCTCCTACGCCGATTGGAAAGGCTCCCAAGCACCCGCGCGCAGCGCCGTCCAAGCCGCCCAAGGCTCTTCCCAAGATGAAGATGGCCATCCCCACCATTTCTGGGTAATAATAAAACTTGTTATCCTTTGTCGACCGTGGACGGATCCTTGGTCGATCCATTGAGCCAACCGACTGACTTTCGAGGCTTGCAGTCCTGCTACTTCTGAGATCTCCGCCAAGGACGACGACCAAGAGATGGAGGATGCTGTTATCTCCAACCCTGGTACGATTACTGACGTTCCGCTTTGAGTCGACTAAACATTTATTGCAACCCTGGTCGATTGAACGTTTCCTTTGTAGCCCCTCCTCATGTTATCGACCTCCCGGATGACGACGACAACGAACCGCTGAGAATGAGGAGGAACAAGAGGTCGACGGCTGACAAGACCCCCCAACCTGCTCTGGTGTCTGAGGCCATGGCTCGGGATGGTGGTGACACCACTCGGGCTTCTGTGACTTTCGCCATTCCTCTGACGAGCGTGCGGCCTTCGGCGTCGACTGCGGATCCACCTTCGCTTTTTGCTGCGTACCCCGTCCCTGAGGACCAAGCGGCTGCTGCAAAGGAGGCTATACGCCAGGAGGGGATCATGATGGAGCAAGTGAAGATGGCTCGGGAGGCCAGCCAAGCAGCCTATGACGCGAGTTCGGCTCTTGAGAGCAACGTCCAGGTCAGTCAACTCAACACTTGGTCTGTTATGATATGCTGTTTGAAGAGTCTCTTTTCCGAAGATCTTTTGTATCTGTATCTGTACACCCACTGGGTGTGTCTGCCAATTCTTGGACGAGTGGGGGCACGCTAAGTGCACCCACTGGGTGTAGTCCCCGAGACTACGATGGACTGCTGGCAGTCGACTATAGTCTTTACATTGTGTTGCTGTAGCTGTATTTCTTCACTTGGTTTTTCCCCGAAGATCTTTTTTTTTGGTCGAACCAGTGGGGGCACGCTGAGTGCACCCACTGGGTGTAGTCCCCGAGACTACTGTCGAATGTTTTTGATTCGGCTGTGGTCTTAGAAACGTCGTCATTGTCCCTTAGTTACTCGGAAGCAACTTATCTTGGACGTCTGTCAACTGATTTTTCTTTTACAGAAATCCTGCGAACTTGTAGCTCGCTATACTGAGTTGGAGAATCAGAAGATTCAACTGAACCTTGATCTGGAGCTGGCCAGAACAGAGCTGCAGAAGGTCAGAAACGGCGCCGCAGGTAAGACGACTTTGTCGACTAGTTAGTTTTTAGGCTTGAGTATCCTTCTGCTATTTCCGATTCAATCATCATTTCTTCGCAGAAAAACTGAACGAAGCTCTGGCGAAGAAGGATCAGGACTTGGCTGCTGCCCGTAAGGAGGCTGATGACAAGACCGCTCTGGCCGTACAGAAGATGGCTTCGGTCGACCACTTAGAAGAAGAGAATACCAAGCTGAAGACCGCTCTGAATGAAGCCAATAGGGAGTGTTCACGTTGGAAGAAGGAGAACCTCACCCTAAACGAGAAGATGGAAGGCATCGCTCACAGGAGGGACGGCCTGGAGAGCTACTTGAGGAGCCTCGCCAAGAAGTTGTACATCAAGCTTGAAGGTGCACATTCAGTTCCGACTGGTTTTTTCGTGTTGACTCAGTCTATGAAAATTGACTTATCCTTGGATCGTGTATGCAGAGCTTTGCCAGAACTTTGAAGAGGAGACTGGGCGGATCGAAACAGGTTTGGATCCAATCAACTCTCCCGTGAAAGATGAAGCTGCCATGAATCTGCTCCGACTGGAATCTCGCATTGACGGCGTCGTGGACTACTTGGCTCGACTAAAGGTTGCCATGTCACGGATCGACCCGCCACTTTGGCCAAAGGCTACGCTCCAAAACGATCTCGAGTCTCTAATGACTCGACTTAACGGAATCCCTGACCGAGTGCAGGAGTGGAAGAAGTCTTCTGCTCGGTGCGGCGCTGATGTGGCTCTGTCTCTGGTCCGCGTCCATTGCAAGGAGGCGCGAGAAGAGAAGCTGGCCGCCATCCAAGTTGCCAATACCCGGAAGCACAACTTTCAAGATTTCATGGAGACTTTCATCGCTGCTGCCACCCGTATTGCAGACGGGATCGACTTGGACGAGTTCGTCGCCCCTTCCAGTCCTCCACCAGAGGAGTGAAAAACTTTTAAGCTCCACTTTAAATTTGCCTCGGAATGCCGAGTGGATTTTGTAACCGTTAAACTCTGTCGAGCTGAGGGCTCGAGTACTTTGATCTGAGGTCTGGGACCTTTTAGGCTTTATCCAAACTTGATTTCTTGTTGAATATCTTCATGGTTTGATCCGTCGAGTGGAACTTGATCTTCACCCGGAATAACCTTGTATTTGTGGCGTATCTTCTTGCAGATTGGGTTGTGTCCTGTACTTAGCCGAGCGCTGGGCCGCAGCTAAGCCCCCGAGTGGGAGGTTTGCTCTCCAATCGGTAGGACTTTTCAAACTTAGGCGAGTGCCGGACTGCAGCTAAGTCTCTAAGTGAGAGAACTTAGGCGAGTGCTGGACTGCAGCTATGCCCCCGAGTGGGAGGATCGGTCTCCACTCGGTAGGATTTTTTCAAACTTAGGTGAGTGCCGGACTGTAGCTAAGTCTCTAAGTGAGAGAACTTAGGCGAGTGCTGGACTGCAGCTAAGCCCCCGAGTGGGAGGATCGCTCTCCACTCGGTAGGATTTTTTCAAACTTAGGCGAGTGCCGGACTGCAGCTAAGTCTCTAAGTGAGAGAACTTAGGCGAGTGCTGGACTGCAGCTAAGCCCCCGAGTGGGAGGATCGCTCTCCAATCGATAGGATTTTTTCAAACTTAGGCGAGTGCCGGACTGTAGCTAAGTCTCTAAGTGAGAGAACTTAGGCGAGTGCTGGACTGCAGCTAAGCCCCCGAGTGGGAGGATCTCTCTCCACTCGGTAGGATTTTTTCAAACTTAGGTGAGTGCCGGACTGTAGCTAAGTCTCTAAGTGAGAGAACTTAGGCGAGTGCTGGACTGCAGCTAAGCCCCCGAGTGGGAGGATAGCTCTCCACTCGGTAGGATTTTTTCAAACTTAGGCGAGTGCCGGACTGTAGCTAAGTCTCTAAGTGAGAGAACTTAGGCGAGTGCTGGACTGCAGCTAAGCCCCCGAGTGGGAGGATCGCTCTCCACTCGGTAGGATTTTTTCAAACTTAGGCGAGTGCCGGACTGTAGCTAAGTCTCTAAGTGAGAGAACTTAGGCGAGTGCTGGACTGCAGCTAAGCCCCCGAGTGGGAGGATCGCTCTCCACTCGGTAGGATTTTTTTAAACTTAGGCGAGTGCCGGACTGCAACTAAGTCTCTAAGTGAGAGAACTTAGGCGAGTGCTGGACTGCAGCTAAGCCCCCAAGTGGGAGGGTTGCTCTACACTCGGTAGGATTTTTTCAAACTTAGGCGAGTGCCGGACTGCAGCTAAGTCTCTAAGTGAGAGAACTTAGGCGAGTGCTGGACTGCAGCTAAGCCCCCGAGTGGGAGGATCGCTCTCCACTCAGTAGGATTTTTTCAAACTTAGGCGAGTGCCGGACTTCAGCTAAGTCTCTAAGTGAGAGAACTTAGGCGAGTGCTGGACTGCAGCTAAGCCCCCGAGTGGGAGGTTTGCTCTCCACTCGGTAGGATTTTAAACACTTAGGCAAGCACTGGGCTGCAGCTAAGCCCCCGAGTGGGAGTCTGGCTCTCCACTCGCTAGGATTTTTCAAACTTAGGCGAAATGGATTCGCAGCTAAGTCACCCACCGAGGGATTTCGCACGCAAACAAAAGTGACAGCAATTATTGGAACACTCTTGTCTTTGATAAAAATGAACTGCGGGAAATTTTTTTCTTATTACATCCCGTTCAAGGGAGAACTCAAGTGTAAAAGGGGCGGAGTAGTTCCGCATTCCAAGCTCGTGGCTCGTCGATCTGGCGATCAACATTGTAGAGGTGATACGCTCCATTGTGGAGGAGTCTGGTGATGATGAAGGGGCCTTCCCATGTAGGAGCAAGCTTGTGTGGTTTCTGCTGATCCACTCGGAGGACCAAATCCCCTTCTTGGAAGGCTCGACTCTTGACATTCCTGGCATGGAATCGACGCAAGTCTTGCTGATAAATGGTCGATCTGATCATGGCCATCTCTCTTTCTTCTTCTAGGAGGTCGACTGTGTCTTGCCGGGCTTGTTCTGCTTCATCTTCGGTATAAAGTTTGACTCGGGGTGCGTTGTGAAGAAGATCACTTGGCAGAACTGCTTCGGCTCCATAAACTAGAAAGAATGGAGTTCTTCCAGTCGACCGGTTCGGGGTGGTCCTCAATCCCCACAGAACTGACGGAAGCTCGTCGACCCAAGCACCTGCCGCGTGCTTGAGATCACGCATCAGTCGAGGCTTTAGTCCTTTGAGAATCAGACCATTTGCTCTTTCAGCTTGTCCATTCGACTGGGGATGGGCGACCGATGCGTAGTCGACTCGAGTGCCTTGAGAGGCGCAAAAAGCTCTAAACTTGTCCGAATCGAAGTTTGACCCATTGTCAGTGATGATGCTATGCGGGACTCCATATCTGAATGTTAGCCCTCTGACGAAACTGATAGCAGTGCAAGCATCAAGATTCTTGACAGGCTTAGCTTCAATCCATTTGGTAAACTTGTCGACTGCCACAAGCACATGAGTGAAACCACTTCTGCCTGTTCTCAGTGGGCCAACCATGTCTAGTCCCCAGACAGCAAAGGGCCAGACGAGTGGAATGGTCTTCAGGGCTGATGCAGGCTTGTGTGACATGTTGGAGTAGAACTGGCAACCTCCACACTTGTCGACTATCTCTTTTGCCATCTCATTTGCTCTTGGCCAGTAAAATCCTGCTCGGTATGCTTTAGCCACAATGGTCCGAGAGGACGCATGGTGACCACAGGTCCTCGAGTGCATATCATTAAGGATCATCTGGCCCTCTTCTGGTGTTATGCATTTCTGACCGATTCCAGTCGCGCTTTCCCTATACAACTGGCCCTTTATGACTGTGAAGGCCTTGGATCGGCGGACGATCTGTCGAGCCTCTTCCTCATCCTCCGGGAGTTCTTTCCTCAAGATATACGCGATGTATGGTACTGTCCAGTCAGGAGTGATAGCCAAGACCTCCATGACTAGGTCGACCATAGCAGGAATTTCTACTTCAGTCGGGTCTGTGGCACTTTTCGGTTGTGGGGCTTCTTCTGCGAAGGGATCCTCCTGGACTGACGGCGAGCGGATGTGCTCCGAAAACACATTGCTGGGAATGGCTTCTCTCTTGGAGCCTATCTTTGCCAAATCGTCACCTGCCTGATTTTTCAGTCGGGGGATGTGATGAAGCTCTAACCCCTCGAATTTCTTTTCTAACTTTCTTACTGCGTTGCAATAGCCAGTCATAGCTGGGCTTCTGACGCCCACTCCTTCATCACCTGATTAACCACCAAATCTGAGTCGCCGTAGACCATGAGGCGCTGGACGACGAGTGAAATGGCCATGCGCAACCCGTACAAGAGTGCTTCATATTCTGCATCATTGTTGGAGGAATCGAAGTGAATCTGGAGAACGTATCTGAGCTTATCTCCTCGGGGGGAGACCAATACTACCCCAGCACCAGAACTGTTCAGCATCTTAGATCCATCGAAGAACATGGTCCAGTGCTCCGAGTGAACTTGAGTCGGGAGTTCCTGTTCAATCCACTCGGCGAAGAAATCTGCAATTGCTTGGGACTTGATAGCCTTCTTTGCTTCAAACCTGATATCTATGGGAAGGAGTTCAATCGCCCACTTAGCCACTCGAACAGTTGCATCTCTGTTGTGCAGGATCTCTGACAATGCGGCGTCGCTGACGACTGTAATGGAATGGTCAGAGAAGTAGTGTGCAACCTTCTTCGTGGTCATGTAGATCCCATATACATGCTTCTGGTAATGGGGATATCTTTGCTTCGAAGGGGTCAAAACTTCAGACACATAATATACTGGGCGCTGAACTCTGAAGGCCTTTCCTTCTTCTTCCCGCTCGACCGTGAGTACTGTACTGACAACTTGTCCCGTGGCCGCAATGTACAGCAGCAGAGGCTGTTTACTGATTGGGGCAGCAAGCACCAGCTGGGTGGAGAGTGCGTCAGCTTCTGGAGTCCACTCGAACTTGTCAGACTTCTTCATCAGTCGGTAAAGAGGCAACGCCTTTTCACCGAGACGAGAAATGAATCGACTTAGAGCGGCCAAGCAACCTGTAAGCTTTTGGACATCGTGCACACGCACAGGACCATTCATCCGGAGTATGGTACCAATTTTTTCAGGATTGGCGTCGATCCCCCGTTCGGAAACGAGAAAACCGAGTAACTTTCCACCTGGAACTCCGAATGTGCACTTTGATGGATTGAGCTTGATATCGTACCTCCTGAGGTTGGCAAAGGTTTCAGCAAGGTCAGTCCGCAGGTCGGAACCTTTGCGTGACTTGACCACTATATCATCCATGTATGCCTCCACATTCCGACTGATTTGAGTGAGTAAACACTTCTGAATCATTCTCATGAACGTGGCTCCGGCGTTCTTGAGGCCGAACGGCATGGTGACATAACAGAAGCATCCGAATGGAGTGATGAAAGCTGTTTTGATCTCGTCGGGTCCATACAGACGGATCTGATGGTACCCGGAATAGGCATCTAGAAAAGACAATCTCTCGCACCCCGCAGTCGAGTCGACTATTTGGTCGATGCGAGGGAGAGGGAAATGATCTTTCGGGCAGGCCCGATTGATATGTTTAAAGTCAATGCACATGCGAAGCGACTTGTCCTTTTTGGGGACCATGACAACATTGGCGAGCCACTCGAAGTGGTAAATCTCTCGGATGAACTCCGCTGCTAAGAGCCGATCCACCTCCTCGCCAATAGCTTTCCTCTTCTGGACGGCGGACCGTCGAAGATGTTCTTTCACAGGCTTAAACTTCGGGTCGACTTGTAGACGGTGCTCAGCCAGCCCCCTGGGAACTCCAGGCATGTCAGGAGGCTTCCATGCGAAGACGTCCCAGTTCTCACAGAGGAACTGGATGAGCGCTTCTTCCTATTTGGAGTCGAGCGTCGTTGAGATGTGAGCCGGGGCAGCATCGGGGTCGGTCGGGTGAACGTGGACTGTTTTTATTTCACCGGACGACTGAAAAGCTGATTCTGAAGTAGGCTTCTTGGCCCGTAGCAATTCACTCGGATCGGCAATCTTTTGGTACTCTTGCAGCTCGACTACTGCCATCTGAGCATCTGCAATCTTTGAGCCTTTCTGAAAACACTCCGCCTTCTTCCGATTGCCCGTAACAGTGATCACACCTTTGGGGCCAGGCATCTTCAGTTTGAGATACACGTAACATGGTCGGGCCATGAAGCGTGCGTAAGCTGGCCTGCCCAAAATGGCATGATAAGCACTTTGGAAGTCCACAACCTCGAATGTCAACTTTTCCTTGCGGTAATTCTTTGAATCACCGAAAACCACATCAAGAGCAATCTGGCCGAGTGATTGGGCTTTCTTCCCAGGAATGACTCCGTGGAAGCTTATGTTACTGGTACTGAGTCTGGACATCGGAATGCCCATTCCTTTCAAAGTTTCAGCGTACAGTATGTTCAGGCCACTGCCACCATCCATCAGGACTTTGGTCAGTCGAGTGCCTTCGACAATTGGGTCGACCACCAAAGCTTGCCTCCCAGGGGTGGCAATGTGCGTAGGGTGATCAGACTGGTCGAATGTGATGGCAGTCTGAGACCACTTCAGGTAACTGGGCATTGTCGGAGCAACCATGTTCACCTCGCGGTTAATGACTTTCAGTCGACTTTTTCTTTTGACATCGTCAAAAATCATCAGGGTGGAATTGACTTGGGGGTATCCATCGTCACTGTCTTCCTTGTCCTCAACTCTGTCCAACTCTTTTTCCTTGTCCTTGGACTGCTTGCCTTGAAACTGCTGGATTAGGAACCGGCACTGTCGAGTGGTATGTTTTGGGTAAATAAAATTACCCTCTTCATCTTTCTTGGTGTGGATGTGACATGGCAGATCCAAAACATCATTCCCATCCTGATCCTTGACTTTCTTGGGCTTCCAGGGGCCCTTGGGTTTTCCCTTGAAGTTTCCCTGGGCCACGGCCAGGGCCTCCCCAGGGGCGGCTGGTTCGGCCTTCCGCTTCTGCTTCCGACTGGAATTGCCTCCGGTTTCCTGGGCAACTGCTTTCTGCTTGCCATTCCAGAGTCGATCTTCATCTTCTCCATTAGAGTATTTGGTGGCAATTTCCATCATCCGATTCAGGGACATTTCTCCGGTCCGACCGAACTTCAGGTTCAACTCTCTGTTCTTGACACCTTCTTTAAAGGCACAAACTGCTTGGTGATCCGGTACGTTCTCAACTGTGTGATGCAAAGTGATCCACCTCTGGATGTAATCCCTCAGAGTTTCACTTGGCTTCTGCACGCAAGACTGCAATTCTGTAAGGCCTGCGGGTCGCTTGCATGTTCCCTCAAAGGTTGTGACAAACACTCGAGAGAGATCCTCCCAAGTGTAGATGCTGCTGGGTGCTAACTGATTCAGCCACGCTCTGGCCGAGCCCTCTAACAGGAGAGGCAAATGCTTCATAGCCACCTCATCATTGCCACCGCCAATCTGTACAGCCACTCGGTAATCTTCGAGCCAAGTGTCAGGCTTAGACTCACCGGTGAACTTGCTGACTCCAGTTGCCAACCGAAAGTTGGGAGGAATCACCGCGGCCCTGATGGCTCGACTGAAACACTCTGGCCCTGAAACACGTATTCTGCTGCTGGCGGGCGCATCTCTGTTCTGGCCTTCCTGATGAGCCCTGTTCCTGTCAACCAAGCCTTGAACGAGGACAGATCTCGCGTCAAAGCCTGGGTCCCTGGGGTCGACGGGAATCCTCTGCCCAACGCTATGAGGGCGCCTGTCATCTCGATGTCGAGGCGCATATGACCCACTCCTCGGGGGAGGGGTTGGCACTCGACGTTGATCATCACGATCGGATCGGTGATCATACTACTCATTCCTTCTGTACTGATCATGCCGGTCGCCACGTCCCTCACGCCTCGGGGGCGACCGCGGGCTGTGAACCGACTGGACTGTATCTGTTGCAACGTATCGACTGTGGATCCTATTCCGCGACTAAGAAACAGCGGAATTCTGGTTTCCCGCCGCCCGGAGCAACGCTCTGATCTGTAACAAGCCCCTGCCAGCCTCCGACTGGGAGGGCTGAATCGATTCTGCTATACGGGCCGCGGCGGCCAAATTCTGAACTGGGGTTCGGTATACCTGCGTCGGCGGGAAGAGCTGACGTCGACTAGACTCGGGAGCCCGCTGGCGCGCTTGCTCGTCGAGTGCTCGCTGGAGATTCTCCAGTCGAGCGCGCTCGGCCAAATTAGCCAAGCGCGCGTCCTCCAAGGCTCGGGCCTCGGGGGACTCTCCGACGATAGGAGTGCGGAGTGCGTCCGTGTTCCGGCGGCGAAGCTCCTCTCGCTGTAATGACGTGAGAGGTTCGGGGAGATAGTCATCGTGGGGATGCGACGGGTCGCCCCCACCCGCGCCTCCATCAGCGCGAGGGACACCGGGAGGACTGTGCGTTCCATCGACCGCCAGGATCTCAGCCGCTGGGTCGCTGCTGTTGCACTCGGATGCGGTCTCCGTGGAGCCAGTCGAACAGGCCGCAGAGGGATTCGTCGGGCTCGATTGTCGCGACTTGCGGGGCGGCCGACTGGCGAGCCATGGCATGCCTCACCCACCTCTGAAGTCTCGATCGACCAGAGCGCTTGCGCCGGTGGGAGACAGAGTGGGGAGACGATATGGGGGCCGACCGATACTGGGTCGACGGCTGCCGCAGGAGGACGCCACGAACGCATGCGCAGAAATGCGTCGCACCGCGGACGAGGAGCGCGTCGATGTCGAGTGGCGCCTCCTGAAGCCAGGCAGAGTCGTCGGCGATGAACGTGAGCGCGCCGAGGCGGATCTCGCGGCCCTCCACCAAAACTCCGCACGAAACCATGATCAAAGGGATCGGAAAAATCGCAACTTCTCCAATCAGGCGCTAAGATTCCTGCCCCACGGTGGGCGCCAACTGTCGTGGTTCTAACTCTGACAGTGATGTAGGGGGGTATGTATGGAGAGGCTAGATCTCAGCTATTGGGAAGTTGTAAACACACCAAGATGTACGAGTTCAGGCCCTTCGCGGAGGAAGTAACAGCCCTACGTCTCGGTGCCCGGAGGCGATCAACTGGATTACTGGCGTGTGAATAACAGGGGTGCGAACCCTTCATCCTGAGGAGGGGGGTGGCTTATATAGAGTTCATCGGCCCCCTCCTACCCTCAGTAATGCAGGGTTTTTAGGTACATTTAAGGTCGGGCGTTACTGGTAACGCCCCTAATAAAGTGCTATAATGACCATAAAGACTACTTAACAGCTGACCGTTTGCCTTCTCCTGGCGGTCGAGTGGTTGGCTTCATGGTCGAGTGATAGCTTTCTGGTCGAGTGTCTTGAATCCGTCGAGTGGGATACCTTCAAGTCGATTGAAAGGGGACTTCTCCTCGAGATGTCCTAGGGTAGGGCTCCTTGGACAGGTCCGTGCCCCTACCCTAGGTACATGGCTTCATCAATCGTTCCGATGGTTTTGTGACGAGAACATTGTTCTTGGTGCCTCCTGACATTTAGGGGTTGTGGCAGTTGTCACACCCTCGATGAGACTATAGCTCCCACGTGTCGAGGTACGACTTAGAGACATAATCGCATTGAAGGCATATGTCGCAAGTTAGGCAATCTTCACAAACATCCCATGTAATATAATAATAGAAGGGGAGTTAACAAAGTTGGCTTACACTCGCCACGTCAATCAAGTACATAAATAACATTACATCATCCAAGCACTCATGGCCCGACTACGGCGCCAAAATAAAAGAGAACCCAACATGCGACACCGTCCCAATCACCCCCAACTGGGCACCACTACTGATCATCGGGAAAGGAAACGTCGGGAAAGGAAACGTAGTATCCGAACTCCCACTTGAGCTCACACGCGTCTCCTGGAGCGGAATCATTAGGCCCCGCTTCTGGTGTAATAGTAATCTGTGAGCCACAGGGACTCAGCAATCTCGCACCCTCGCGATCAAGACTATTTAAGCTTATAGGTAAGGCAAGGTAAATATATGGAGCTGCAGCAAGCGACTAGCAAGTATGGTGGCTAACTTATTCGCAAAGGAGAGCGAGAAGAGGAGGCAAAGCACGAGCGAGAAACTAGAGAGCAACCTGCGCAAACATTACTCCAACACCGTGTCCACTTCCCGGACTCCGCCGAGAAGAGGCCATCACGGTAACACACTCGGTTGATACATTTTAATTAATTAAGGTTCAATTTATCTACAACCGGACATTAACAAATTCCCATCTGCCCATAACCGCGGGCACGGCTTTCAAAAGTTCAATCCCTGCAGGGGAGTCCCAACTTAGCCCATGACAAGCTCTCACGGTCAACGAAGGAATAGACCTCCTCCCAAGACGTTCCGATCAGACTCGGTATCTCGGTAGCTCAAGACACTTCGACAGGTTAAAACAAGACCAGCAACACCGCCTGAATGTGCCGACAAATCCCGATAGGATCTGCACATATCTCTTTCTCAGGGCACACTCAGATTGTCCTAGGTACGGGTAGGCCAGCCCAGAGTTGCCCCTGGTGGCCACCGGTAGCTGACAGGTGGACCAACACTCAAAGGAGCACTGGCCCGGGGGGTTAAAAATAAGATGACCCTTGAGTCTGCAGAACCCAAGGGAAAGAAAAGGGCTAGGTGACAAATGGTAAAACCAAGGTTGGGCATTGCTGGAAAAGCTTTAATCAAGGTGAAATATCAAGGGGTTCCCATTATAACACAACCGCGTAAGGAACGCAAAATCCGGGAACATAACACCGATATGACGGAAACTAGGGCGGCAAGGGTGGAACAAAACACTAGGCGAGAGGCCGAGCCTTCCACCCTTTACCAAGTATATAGATGCATTAAGATAACATAGCAATATAATGATATCCCAACAATTAAATAAATGTTCCAACAAGGAACGGCCTCCAATCTGCACCTGCAACTAGCAACGCTATAAGAGGGGCTGAGCAAAGCGGTAACATAGCCAATCAACGGTTTGCTAGGACATGGTGGGTTAGAGGTTTGACATGGAAATTTGGGAGGCTTGCAAGCAAGTGGTAGGCATCGTAGCAATGGCATAGCAAAAGAGCGAGCAAATTAGCATAACAAAGATAGTAGTGATTTCGAGGCTATGATCATCTTGCCTGCACAGTTGTCAGAGTTGACTGGATCCTCACATGCAAACTCAACGGGCTCCTCGTTAGCGACCTCGTCTCCCGGCTCTGCCCAAACAAGACAAACAAGTAACAAGGATACAATCAACCACGTGCGAGAACAAGCAATATGATGAAATGATGATATGTTATGCGGGATGCGATGCGGGATGCCAAATGCAAGATATGACAGGAAATGCATGGACCAAGCCTCAACATGGAAATCCAAGTGTGCCACTGGAAAGATGAGGTGAAATCGCTTGAAAACGATATAAAGAACGCCGGAATCGGAGTTACGGTTTGGAAATGGCAAGCGATTCAAATATGACACCGGTTTGCGATTTATAGCAAGTAGGCATCTAAATGCAAAGAGATGAACATGCTACAGCACCCAAACATGGCGTCAAAATACATGGCAGGGAAGCATTCAAGATGTTTAAAAAAAGTCTAGAACTGAGCTACGGCCAATTCATCCATTAGGAGGTTCAAACAAGCATGGAAAAAACGCAAATGGTAAAACAGATCTCAGACTTAGTGAAATTAACACTTGTCTGGAATTTCAGATCATATAGCCCTCTTCGGAGCAACAAAACAACATGCTACAGGACCTGAACATGACAAAGAAAGATATGGAATGGGGCTACTCAACAAGCTTAACAAAAGTCCCTTAGTGACCTTGAGCCAAAAGGGACCACAAAATATACTAACAAGCACACGAACATAGCAAAAACATAATCAGTTTTCAGACAGTGAAAACTGGGACATGCTGAAACATAACTCACGAAGGCATGTTTACGAGCTCGATGCACTCACCATGGTGCAAGTCATGGCAAGACAAGCATACACCCATCAAGAAGGCACAAAATTCAAGCTAGATATGGCAAGAACAATGGCATAGCATGCACGGATCAACTACAATAACATCGGCAAAATCACAAACAAGTTGACGATCTGCCCAGATTCGCAACGAAGCAAAAGTAGAGCTCGACTGACTCAAGCTAGGGTGCTCCATAATTGCAAACAAAGACATGGATGGATAGAGCACTACAAGATTAACAAAACTCCCTTACTGATAATCCTCAAAAGAGGCACGGATCACTAGGAAACAACATGAATATATGGCATCAAGAACTAAACAATCCCAGGACTTAGTGAAACTACTAAGTCCCTGAAAACAGAATTAGCAAGTGCACCACTTTGCAAGCTTGGACAAGTCACCACACATATCCTAAAAATACATGGGTTGCACCTCTGGAAAGACGACAAAACCCTTAACAAAACATATGTAGAACTCACGGGCATATCATGCACACAATAATCATGGCAAAAATGACAAAAGTGCTAAACGGAGTAATAGATCTGACAATTAACTCAAGTAGCCCTCTTCTAACGGCATTTTGGGCATCAAGATGAGCTCAAATGAAAATGATGCAATGGAATGAAATGATGTACTCTCTGAGATGAACATTTTGATATGCTACCCGCCCAAATCAGAGCTACGGATGCAAAGTAACGGAGCCGCGAACAGGAGCATATGGATCAAGAATTTCGGGACTTGATAAAAAAATCAACCTCTCCTAGGGTTTACTGTACTCTGATCCAGATCTGGATCGCACGGAGCCTGAGGTGGAGGCGGCACAATTCACGGCAGGAGCTGAGGTCGCCGGCGATGGTGTTGGGCGGCGCGGCGAGCTCCAATCTTGGCGGAGAGGACGGCGGAGGGCGGCGGGGTCGCAGGTCCCGGCCGCGGGGCGGCGAGGCGACGAGGTAAGGCGGCGGGGCACTGCACCGGGAGGCGAGGCGCGGCTCTGGCCGGCGTCGACGCAGGCGGCTGGCCGGAGTGGCGGCTCGGGCGGCGGGGCGCCGCCGGCAGGGAGGCGGCGGGCGCGGGCGCGGCGCCGAGAGGAGGAGGGCGCGGGAGGCGCGAGGAGCTGGGCCGCGGGGGCCCGCGCTGGGCTCGGCGGGCCTCAGCAGTGGCGGCGGCCAAGCGGTCCCGCAACGGACACGTGGCGGCTGCTGGCTGGTGCGGGCGGGCGGAGCGGACGTGTCCGGCGGCGACGGAGGAGAAAAAATCTAGGGTTTCGTCCGTGATTCGAATGGGGGGAGATATATATATAGGCATAGAGGGGGCTAGGAGAGTCCAAATGAGGTGCGGTTTTCGGCCACGCGATCGTGATTGAACGCTCTAGGACATGGAGCAGAGTTTGGTGGGTTTTGATCCAAATTGGAGGGGTGTTGGGCTGCAACACACACAAGGCCTTTTCGGTCCCTCGGTTAACCGTTGGAGTACCAAATGAAGTCCAAATGGTACGAAACTTGACAGGCGGTCTACTGGTAGTAAACCAAGGCCGCTTGGCAAGTCTCGGTCCAATCCCGAAATGTTTAATCCCCACACACGAAAGAAAGCTAGACATGGCCACCGGAGGAGAACGAAGCGCCGGAACGCAAAACGGACAACGGGGAAAATGCCCGAATGCATGAGATGAACACGTATGCAAATGCAATGCACATGATGACATGATATGAGATGCATGACGATGACAACAACACACGGAGACAAAACCCGAAACCGAGGAAATAAAATAACTTAACGCCGGAAACGGCTAGAGTTGGAGTACAAATAGGGAAAGTTACATCCGGGGTGTTACAGAAGTGTCCCGGGGAGTTGAGCTCCGAGGTGTTGTCGTCATAATTTTATCATTGATGTTCTGGAATACCTGAGTTTGCCGACATCGAAAATCTCTTTTATGCAGTTGTTGGTGAGATAACCTCGACGCCACCCAGTACTGGGGCGGGAGTTTGGGAGTATTGCCATAACTCGTATAATGGATGCTTTTTGAAGGTTGAGGTAAATGATTACCGAAGGTTTCTTGATTATGTGTTGAAGGATGGATACAGCTGGATGTAGGATTTGCTAGTTTTGGGTGAGATATTATGCTTCCCCTGTATCACCAACACCTGATTGCATAACCAGAAAGTTTCGGGAGTTTTATAGGTGGGAATTCAAGTAGCTCCTAGAATATCTTTCCAACAGACACATGATATGATATGGGATCTATCATATGTTTGTTCCGGCTTATTTTGCAAGCCAATCCTTTGTTTTTGTTTTGATTGAGGTATTCGAGTTGCTTCAATGTCAAGTGTTGATTCCATACCTTCACTAAGCGGTGTTCTCATATTTCTATGTGAATACTAATCGAGATTGTCATGTCAATCTTTTTCAACCAGCATGTTTCTCTTCAAGTGGATCCGATCATTTCCACTTCCACAAGATCACCTCTCGGTTTTCCCAACGGTGTTCGTTTCATCTGTTCCAAGTTGTCTTTGTTTTCCCCCCCTCCCACCCTTTTCCTTCAAGGAATCAGATGTCTTAATCAAGTATCCATTTTATTCATGTGAAGTATCTTCATTCGTTTCAATCAATGTTCTTATCCGGTGATTCTCACGAAGATTCTAACGGAGCTTCAAGTTCATCATTCCTCATTCTTTTCTTCTCCAATGGATTCAATTCAAGCTTTGTCGATCATATCCTTTCCTCGTTTCAAATGTCTTCTCTTGCCGGTGCACCTCTTAGTCATCCACTTCTCGATATTCAATTATTCTGGGGTGCTGAAGATGTCTCAGAAGATTCCCGTTTCCATTCTCAGTTCGCTCATGTTCTTTTGAGGATGTTATCTCATTCAAGCAACTTAATTCAACCGGCGCAATCTCCCTTTCAAGTAATCGTTCAATGGTGTTTATCTTGAGTGGGCCCTAACCCACAGGTCTTTCCCAGGATCTTACCTGACTCTTCTAATTTTACCGGAGTTATTCTCAAATCTTTCAAAGTTTGACGTAATAATGAATTATCATCAGTCACATGCTTTCTCCAAGATCTTATAACTCTTTTCATTGTTGGCTCAGCCTCTTTGCTTTTCATTCTCCCCGAGTATCTCAACAATTCATGGTGGTGTTTGTCATCATCATTCTCAACATTTGAAGACCAAAGAAGAAGTGTTTCCTCTAATCTTATCCATTCTATCAAAGATTCATGGTGCTAGCTTTATGCCATCCTCTCATAATTGTTTTCATTTGTGAGAATTATTTTCACCCATCCGGAGCATTTCAGGAGGTTTTCAGTTTGATTCTTTGGAGCCAATCATCTCAGAAGTATTCATTCTCAGCTTTCAGCTCTCGTTCTCCAAACCTTACAGGTGCATCATTCAAGCATTCTTTAATCAGTCCGCGATCTCTTCATTCACTTGTATCTAAATTCTCTCAAGTATCTTTGTTCAATTTATAATTCTTCTTGGTGATTCGTGCTTTTTCCTTCGTGTGTTTCAAGTTCTTACGGTGGTTTGTACAAGATTCCTCTTCACACGTTATCATATCAATTCATTCGTTCTTTCCAATCCTACCGGTGGTTCATTGAAGACCTTCCCAAGTTTGCACTATATCTATCTTAGTCCTTTCTACGAGAATAAGGAGTATGTCAAATCCATTGCTTGTCATCAATCTAAATTGATGAAGGATAAGCATAATGTAATTATTATTCTTGTTTCACCGAGTAAATTCAATTCCTTATTCTGGAGGCTCATCAAGTCCTCGGTTTCAATTGTCTTATCTTTTCTTTACCCGGGGTTCCAAGATCTCGTCATCACGAAGATCCATCTAAATCATCGCAAGGCTTCACCTTGTGTTTTCAACATCTCTTTCTTTTATCATCCTTTTATTACCGGAGTTCTTCATGGAGGTTCTACATGATGGTTCAGCAAGGATTTAATTCCTTATCGAAGTGCTCAGCAAGATTCTTTTCAGAGGAGTTCAAGTATTCTTCATCTTGCATTCCAAGGTGCAATTAGTTCTACCTTATCTTTTCAGGTGGTGTTATGTCATTCTTGACAATTTCCCTTCGTGTTTCATGATTCGCAAGTTGTTAAGGATGAGATATTTAATCCCACCAATCTCTTCATTGGAGTTATCTTGGGTTATATTTCACCTAAAGCTTTCCCTAAGGATTGTTGCTATTTATGGTGCTTATAAATGAGCCAAGTTCTTCATTTATCCTCCCAGTGAAATAAGTTTCTCGTCTCCTTGTTCATAGAAATCCAATCTATTATTTTCATTAGTGGCAGAATTTCACCTCATAATTTTGAGACGTTTTCCATAAGCCCACTACAAGTTTATTCGTTTCGTTGTTGGTTTTCCAACAACTCCGTTATGACCTTCTTGGAAGAGTGCTCTCCAAGCTCTTTTGTGGCAGAAGTTGGCATTTTCTTCTCCATTCTTTCATTCCAATGATCAATCTTCTATTCTCTCTTCCGGAGGCATTGTAATGTTGCTCTCTTCACTCATCATCTCGAAGTATGAGGATCGTGTTCTTTTCATGCTTATCCATTTAACCAGAGTGCATCTCTTTTAAATCGTGTTGTACCCTCTACTCAAGTTCTTTTCATCTTTTCAAGTCTTGCATCTCTTTTAAACCGGAGTGCTATCCAAATTTGTTCTTCCTTGTTCCTCTTTTCTAACATAGTGTTTTCAATTTTGATCATCTCCGTTGTATTCTTTTCTCGAAATGGTTTTACCTCTCAAGGTTCTTTGGTTTCACTCGTGTGTCAAAGAAGCAACTTTGTTTTACCTCTTCATCTTCCTTTTCCCTCCGGTGCCATCCTAGATCTCGGGATGAGATCCTCTCGTAGTGGTGGAGTGTTGTAATGCCCCGGATACAACTTTCCATATTTGTAACTCTGACTCTTGCCTTTTCTAGAGTTGCGATATGAGTTTCCCTTCGTGGTTGGGTTTTGTCTTCATTTTGCATTTTGTTCATGTCATGCATTTCATATCATTTCATCATGTGCATCTCATTTGCATACGTGTTCGTCTCATGCATCCGAGCATTTTTCCCGTTGTCCGTTTTGCAGTCTGACACTCCCACGTGCACCGGCGCACCCCTCTTGTCTCTTTTCGTGAGAGGGTATTAAACGTTCTCGGAATGACCGAGATTTGCCAAGTGGCCTTGGTACACCACCGGTAGACCGCCTATCAAATTTCGTGCCATTTGGAGTCCGTTTGATGCTCCAATGGTTAACCGGGTAACCGCGTAAGCCTCTTGTGTGTTGCAGCCCAACATCCCTCCAAAACGTCCCAATAACCCTTCCAAACCACTCCCATGTCCTCCATCGTCGGATCATGATCGCGTGGTCGAAAACTACACCTCATTTGGACACTCCTACCTCCTCCTAGCTATAAATAGGTGCCCCTCCCCGAAAATTCACGCAGATGAAACCCTAGCGTCTTCCTCCTCGCATCGCCGGACACATCCGTCCGCGCCGGACATGTCCGCCGGCCACCTGACCCCGACCAATCACAAGCCGCCACGTCACCCCGCCGCCGCTCTCCTCCAACCACGTGCCGCCATGCATCCCCGCAAGATCCCCACCGCGCTGCGGCCCGCGGAGCCCATCCGGGGCCCACGCGAGCCCGACCGCGCCACCGCCCGGCCCCAACGCTGCCCGCCTGCTCGCCGGCTCTCCCGACCGCCGCCCTACGCCGCAGCTCCGCCGCCCCTCAACCTCGCCGACGACCTCCGCGCCAGCCGCCTGGGTCACGCGCCCTGCCACCCATGCAACCGCGCGTCGCTGCCACCGCGTCGGCCACTGCGCACCTCCCCCGTCATCCCGTGCCGCCTCCTCGCCGCCATCCCTCATCGCCGGCCGGATCTGCATGATCCCGGCAAGCGTCGCCGTCCTTTGTCACCGGAGAAGCCACCGTCATCGTCGTTGACCTCGGCTCCAGATCCGTACGGTACCGACCCTGGACCGCGTCGTCCACGGATCCAAGCGCGCCCTCATCCTCGGATCCCTTCATCCTGGGTCTTCCTCGTCCAATTTCCCGCGAGGTCTAAATTCCACTAAGTCCTTTTGTGCAATGTTTTCACCCCCTGTTCATCGCATGATAACTCCATGATCGTAGCTCTGTTTCATGCAAATGAGATATCAAAATATTCATTGGGAGATGCTCTTCATTTCATTCCATTGTGGCATGGTTGTTTGAGTTCATATTAATGCCCTAATCATTGATGCATGAGTGCTATAAAATGTTTGCTCTTGTTACTTATCAATTTAGGGCAATTTGTCATTTTTGTCACTTTTGTTGTGTGCATCTTATGGGCATGAGCTCTACATGTATTTTGATCTATGCCATGCCATCTTTACAGGGGTGTTTGCCATGTATTTTGGTGATCAATGTGGTGACAAGAGCAAGCATGCGAAGTAGCCTTCGTGATATTGCTGATTTCAGGGACTTAGGATTTTGTTAAGTCTTGTGCCTGTTGTTATTTTTATACCATGTAACTGTGATGCTAAAGTGAGATCCATGCTTGTTTTGAGTTACTTCAGTAAGGATGATTTGGACATATCGTTGTGCTATATACATCCATGCCCCTGTTTGCAATTATGGAGTGCGGTAGCATGTCTTAATCTTGCTCTACTTTTGCTATAAAATGTTCCTGGCAGATTGTTTACATGTTAATCAATTTTGCCATGGATGTTGTAATTGATCGAGGAACCTATTGAGTATGCTAACGAGGATCAAGCTTTCATCAACTCTGAGAACTTTGCAGGCAAGATGACCATACCCTCGAAATCACTTCTATCTTTGCTTGCTAGTTGCTCGCTCTATTTCTATGTCGCGATACCTACCACTTGCTATAGCATGCCTCCCATATTGCCATGTCAAGCCACTAACCCACCTTTTCCTAGCAAACCATTGTTTGGCTATCTTACCGCTTTGCTCAGCACCTCTTATAGCGTTGTCAATTGCAGGTGAAGTTGAAGTTTGTTCCATGTTGGAACATGGATATGTTGGGATATCACAATATCTCTTATTTAATTAATGCATCTATATACTTGGTAAAGGGTAGAAGGCTCGGCCTTATGCCTGGTGTTTTGTTCCACTCTTGCCGCCCTAGTTTCTGTCATACCGGTGTTATGTTCCTTGATTTTGCGTCCCTTACGCGGTTGGGTGTTATGGGAACCCCTTGACAGTTCGCTTTGAATAAAACTCCTCCAGCAAGGCCCAACCTTGGTTTTACATTTTCTTAACAACCTATCACCTTCCCTTGGGTTCTGAAGACTCAAGGGTCATCTTTATTTTAACCCCCCTAGGCCAGTGCTTATCTAAGTTTTGGTCCGAACCTGTCAGCCGCCGATGGCCACCAGGGGCAACTCTGGGCTGGCCTACCAGAATTTGGGACAATCAGATGTTGCCCTGAGAACGAGATATGTGCATCTCCTATCAGGATGTCGGCACATCGGGTGGCTTTACTGGTCTTATTTTACCATTGTCGAAATGTCTTGTAACCGGGATTCCGCTGATCGCGTCTTCCTGGGAGAAGGAATATTCTTCGTTGACCGTGAGAGCTTGTGATGGGCTAAGTTGGGACACCCCTGCAGGGTTTGAACTTTTGAAAGCCGTGCCCGCGGTTATGGGCAGATGGGAATTTGTTAATATCCGGTTGTAGTGAACTTGAAACTTAACTTATTTAAAATGCATCAACCGCGTGTGTAGCCGTGATGGTCTCTTTTCGGTGGAGTCCGGGAAGAGAACACGGTCTCGTGCTATGCTTGAACGTAAGTAGATTCAGGATCGTTTCTTGATCACCATTAGCTTCTTGACCGTGCTTTGCTTCTCTTCTCGCTCTCTTTTGCACAAGTTAGCCACCATATATGCTAGTGCTTGTTGCAGCTCCACCTCACTACCTTTCCTACCCATAAGCTTAAATAGTTTTGATCGCGAGGGTGTGAGATTGCTGAGTCCCCGTGACGCACAGATACTTCCAAACAGATGCAGGTGCCGATGATGCCAGTGCAGGTGATGCAACCCAGCTCAAGTGGGAGCTCGATGAAGATCTTGGTCATTGTTTTGTTTTGTTTTCCTTTTGATCAGTAGTGGAGCCCAGTTGGGATGATCGGGGATCTAGCATTTGGGGTTGTCTTTCTTTATTTTGGTTCCGTAGTCGGACCTTGATTGTATTCTGGATGATGTATGATATATTTATGTATTGTGTGAAGTGGAGATTGTAAGCCAACTCTTTACCCCTTTCTTATTCAGCACATGGGATGTGTAAAGATTACCCCTCTTGTGACATGCCTACCATGCGTTTATGCCTCTAAGTCGTGCCCCAACCTATACTAAGTAGTTTAGGATAAGCAGTTAAGGTAACAATAAGCAGGTAACAAAAACAAGCTATGGATCATAGTAGGATCATACGGAAAGAAGTAGCAGTTGTAATGCAAGCATGAGAGGGAAAGAAATGGGCGATATCAGAATGTTCCAGGGGGGTTTGCTTTCCTGGAAGCTCTGCTGAAAAGGAAGAAGGCTCGTCGGACATGTAGTCGAGATCACAGGGGCAGCATCGGTCTCGGGGTCTACCGGAGAGAAGAGGGGGAAGAAACAATAAATAGCAAGCATACAAATGCAACAGAAAGCACGACAAGGTAGTAAGCTACGCTAGGAGTGGTCTAACGCAGTATTACACGTTGCACACGGAGAGGGAAAACATCCGGAGGGGTTTTCCCGGCGTCTGGCTTTTTCCGGACAGACGAAAAAGACGGGACGGTTCCATGTTCAGCATGCTAGGAGCATGTGATAGATGAAAGGGCCGCGTATTTGGATTCGTTGAAATTTTCTGAGAAACTTTCATGTACAAAACATTTTCATCCGACTTACGGTTTATTATATATGAATTTCTAAAGATTTAAACATTTTCTGGAATTATTTTTATTAACAGAAATTCATTATGACATCAGCATGAGGTCAGAGTGAGGTCAGCAGTCAAACCCAGCTGGTTCAGCTCAAACCTGACCAATGGGACCGACCTATCATTCATAGTGGGTTAACAGAATCTAAATTAATCTAAATTGGAGTTAATTGGGGAATGGGCCCCACATGTCAGTGACTATTTAGTCTAACTAATTAAGTTATTTTATAAAAACTTATTTATACTAATTAACAAAAGGGGGGACACACTTGTCAGGGTCAACCATGCACAGTCAGCATAGTTGACCTGGTCAATTGGTCAACAGGGCCCGCAGGACCCAGTTGCTAGTGACCCAGACGCAGCCACGTGGGCGCCATGTTGGCGCCGACGCCGGAATAGCTCCGGCGAGGCTTTTCGTGATGGCCGAACGCCGGCGAGCCTCAGATTCGCGCTACGGTGAGTCTCCGGACCCGTGGATAGGCGTGTTCGACGCGGCTTGACGCTGCGCGCGCAATGGCGCTACCAGTTGGACTCGGGGATGGCCGGAACATCGACGGTGACGAGCGCGGCGGATGGCAGTTCGGGCGCGGATGGGGATCGGGCTATAGGGCTCCAAATCGACTGCGGCTGGTCGCGTTCGAACGGCCACTTGACCGCGCGTCGAATGGTGAGGGCTGGAGCGGCCGGTGCGGCCGGAGCTGAGAGCTGCAGCGTCGCCGGGGGTGACGTGTTCGGGAGAGCTACGACGAAGGTGATGTGGTCCGTTCGTGAATGAGCTGAGAGGCTGGGCAAGGCGTACGCGATGTGGCGAGGCCAACGGTCGTGAGCCCGTGACCATTTGGTCACCGGAAGCACGACGGCGGCGAGGGGAGGCGGCGACACGATCGGGCGCCCGTCGAGGTAGGTGCTAAGCAGCACGGTAGGATGCGTGTGCGCGTGCATTGCATTCCTGGAAGCACTAGGAGCACGGCGGAGGCCTCAGGCGAGCGTGACAAGGGCCACGGCCACGAGCTCGTCGGTGGCGAACAGAGCTCGGGCGTTGCAGCAGCTAGCTACGGCGCGTGATGAGGCTAATAGGAGGGAACCAGGGGACGGAGGAGCTCACCTTGCGGCACGCACGTTGGCCCTTGGAAGGTTAGGGGCAGCAGGAGCGTCGGAGAGGAGGAAGATCGCCGGTGACCCAGGCGGAAGGGGGCGGCTCGATCCACGGCCTGCGGTGCTCCTCGAGCTCGATGGCGAGGCATAGTCGAGGTAGAGGTCGACGACGCATCTTGTGGACATGCTGGCGAGGCGCGGGGTGGGCAGTGGCCGCGGCTATGGCGCCGGCATGGCGACGGCAGCGCTCGATTGAGGTGGGGAATGAGGGGGAGTGCAAGGAGGGATCTAGTGGGAGAGGGAGAGGCAGAGTGGGTGACAGTGGAGAGCAGGGGAGAGAACCAAGGCGTCCGGAGCCTTATCCCCTTGTCCGCCGACGAGGTGGTTGGACGGCGACGGGCGCGCACTGTCCCGCTCGGTCGAAGTAACAGGAAGCGACCGGAGGAGGGGGGTGGGCCGGCCTAGCTGGGCCAGATGGCTCGGGCCAGGCACCGTGCACTTGGCCCAGTGCACAGTGGCATGTGCTCTTTTTTCCTTTTTCTTTTAAGACTTTTCTGTTTTCTTATGTCTTTTACAGAACAAAATAGTTTAATAAAATATAAGACTTGTAGTTAATTTAGCATAATAAATTTAGGCCACTACCACATTAGGTTTTAGCACTTGAATAAAATAGTTAGAATTTTTATAAATTAAAAAGCATTTAATTAATTGTTTAAACCACTGTCTTAAATAGTTTAGGCCACTTAAACACTTTGCAAAAATGTTGGTTCACCACCAATATTAGTAATGGATTATTTGGCACATGATAAACATTTTAGTTTTCATGTCTGACAAATATGGATTTTTGACTTCAGACTGGATTTGAATTTGAATTGTGATTTGGATCAAGTGAAGATTAGCAACAGTAGTGTGATGACATGGCACCATCAACAGGGGATTACTGTAGCATGACACTGGGGGTGTTACAAATATCCTCCACTACAAGAAATCTCGTCCCAAGATTTAAGTGGGGAAGTAAAGAGTAACTTCGGGAGAACTGACCCTTATAGGGTTAATTATCTGATGAACAATTCAGGGAATGAGGCAGAAGTATCTCTCGAGTTGAAACTTAATAAAACATCGAGAGCAAAGTATGAAGGTACAATAGGAAGTTTCAAGCGGATGGACAAATGATTGATACCTGAACCGAGTGTGAGAAAGGGGTTCAGAGCATCACGAATAGATCATCTCTCGGAAGGTGGCTCGTGACATGATATGAAGCCAAGCGTGAGGAATAACCTTAGAAATAGGGGTTACATGAGAGTCAGGCTTCGATCCTGTGGAACTGTGGGTTATGGGCCCACCATGTGGGTTAAAAGTAGGAAGGGTGATGGCATCTTGCATGGTTATGATAGGAAGGCATGTCAGAGGATAGTATGCCAGTTATGTCGGCAACAACGTTGGTACCAAGGGCGAGGGATGAAGAGAACCATTTTCCTGTTCGTTGAACGAGGCGGACCAATAGGCAAAGTTCTCATCCATCGGTGGCTACCGGAATGTCAACAACAATAGTAACAAGGTCTTGACTGACAGAGTTCTACATTGAGGTGTTTACCTAAGCAGGAAATTATATCTACTGAGATAAGTTAGTTTACCGGAAAGGTTAAACAAAAGAATGGAAAGGAAATATGGTTAGTATATTAATTTGAACAATGGAAAGGAAAATGTGTTTAAACACAATTATCAGGAGTATATCCTTCCCCAGGACAAGCAGAGGATGATATCCATGACAGGATAGTAAGTATATAACCAATTAGGTAAAGGGGTGAGGGAATTCTTGATGTTACACGTACAACGGTGTTTGGATAAAGGAACAAGAAACAATGCAGCATTATGCTTCCAATGTTCTTGTTGATGTTTGAGTACCACAATCATGCTTCGAGATAGCATTGACATGGTCATCAGGTAAAGGTCAGACCTTGGATTCACAATGGATCCATCGGGAATTTCTAGAACATATCATGTTATTTTATCAGGGAAAATATGAGGAGGTGGCCGATGGGTTCAGTAGCAATCCATCGACATGTCAAAAAGCATGTATACCCAAAATTAATATGATCAAGTTTGTGTTGGGGGGGGGGGAAGACAAGAATGTTGTTGATGCTGACACAAATCATCGAGAGGCAAGGATGGTATTTCTAGCCATGAATTCAATTGACATCTCTGAAGAAGCCAAAGTGTTGATGGTGATCAAGACAAATTTTGTCGAGAGACTCTATGAAGATGCCATCGAGCAGAAAAGGAAGGATGAAGTGAAAGGCTATGAGAACCACGGATTTGACACAAGCTCAAAGTCAAGCTTGTTGTTCGAGGTGAAATGATAAGATGAGGCAGATCGATGCAAGCTTAGCTCATCGTCGGAAGTTGTTCCGGGCATAAGGACCAGGTAGCACAGTTAAAAAGTTGACATGATAAAAATATAGCCGATCAGGCTAGGAATCATGTGATGGGGTATAAAGCTTCCTAGTATCAAGTACTAGGTGTAATGCCAGAAGGTAAATCGGAGTAGAGGTTGGATAGGGGAAATGATTTGCAGAGGATAAGTAATTTTAACTTACCCAGTAAATGGGATCAAGGAGGAAATATGGTCGGGACCATAACTGCAAGGGATCCAATTTACGATACCGGAAGAATTATTCAAATGATTAAATATCCTTGCAAGAAGCTTTCATGATAAGTTCCACACCGTGTCCGTGGGCATCAACACAAAGGTTCAGGGTCGACTCCCACTTCTACAATGCATAACCCTTCATTTTACTTCTCGCTCTTGATGAAGCTGTAGTATTGAAATTTTATCTGACGAGAAGCCAGTAGAGTAAAACCCGCATAACTTTCGAGTTCACCAAGATTAGGGAAGGCGTAGGTTCAACCCATCTGGGCATCTTAGGAACATATATCATAAATTTCAAGAATAAATAACACAAGATCGGTAGTAGAGCATGCTTGAGAAAGCAGAGGATACAATTTACCAAAAGCATTACGTATCCGAGGAAAGGCTCACAAGCTTATTAAATATGAAGTATGTTGTCGGATAAAATCCGAAAAAAGGGGTCTGATGGTCCACAAGGGATCTGATGTGAGCATCAGTATTCAACCAGAGGAAGAAAGAATGCAAGGAGATCAGATTATAGAAACAACTGACTAACTCAAAGCTCAATTGCAAAGGAATTATGAATTCCAAGACAAGGGATCAAAAGCAATGCTCTGATTAGGGATGGATAGGTAGAATAGCCTTAAGGGTACAATCGATGGCGATTCGATTGGTCGAGATCCAGCACATGTTAAAATGATGTCTAAGACGGAAGGATAAATTCTAGGATCTGATTGAGGATTGCGAGCATTCGCAACATATTGTATCAACAGACTCAAAATGATAAAGACAAAGGATGACAATAAGATTACTAGACTTATGGTAGTAACCATAATGCAAGCAAGAAAGAAATTCAAGAACAATAGGTTGTTGAGGATTTTCACGAGAACGAATGGTATTACGAAGACTTTTTGTGAAGTACATGAATCAACTGAGGATGAGCGGATACTCGATTGGTGCACAAAGTTATCCGCAGGGGTATTCAGGTGACAAGGAACTGCAAGGCAGTAAGCTCAGGGGATTCTCGGAACAACGGAGAGCAGTTCAGGGCATCTTATAATAACAAGATCAATGGGATTGAATGTAAGAATGACAGGTGTAAGCAGTTATCAATAGGGATATAACAGTCGTAGGGAATTTGCAAAGGCGGTGGGTACGAGTGTCTCGGGAGAACATCGCAGAGTAACCTCGGAAACTTCTGGTGCATCAGAAGATCATCGGTAATAAGGTGCTCTCCAGGTGAAAGTGATCGAGAGATCCTAATGTTAGATTTAGCAAAATTCATTTAACCCGAATAGAAGAGAGATCAGAGTCCCAGAGTATAGACGAGGAATAAAAGATCCCAATACCACCCAATGGCAACGTGGCCCGTAAGACACACAT
This sequence comes from Triticum urartu, assembly GCF_003073215.2. Taxonomy (NCBI): domain Eukaryota; kingdom Viridiplantae; phylum Streptophyta; class Magnoliopsida; order Poales; family Poaceae; genus Triticum; species Triticum urartu. Next base: position 383,298,411 of record NC_053025.1, on the reverse strand, counting down.
CCAATGTTAGTAAAAAAAAATCAGTGACTAGACTCAACTTCGTCCAAGGAGTTGGAAAGGGGCTACCTACAGGCAGTCGGCTCTGATACGAACTTGTGACGCCCTCAATTCAATCATACACTAATCATACATGCAAATGTGTACGATCAAGATCAAGGACTCACGGGAAGATATCACAACACAACTCTAGAAACAAATTTAAAATAATACAAGCTTTATATTACAAGCCAGGGGCCTCGAGGGCTCGAATACACACGATTCAGCGGAAGCAAAAATATCTGAGTATAGACATAAGTTAAACAAGTCTGCCTTAAGAAGGCTAGCACAAAAGCAACAATGATTGAAAAGGCAAGGCCTCCTGCCTGGGAGCCTCCTAACTACTCCAGGTTGTCAGCGGCCGTCATGTAGTAGTAGGCACCCTCGGGGTAGTAGTAGACATCAGCGGTGTCATCTGGCTCCTGGGATCTGTCATCTGGTCGCAAGAATCGGGTATATGGGAAAAAGAGGTAGCAAAGCAACCGTGAGTACTCATCCAAAGTATCGCAAGACTTACATCAGATCTAAACTAAGTATGCATCTGTATCAAATAAAAATGGGCTGTATATGTGGACTAAACTGCAGAATGCCAGAAAAGAAGGGGAAAGCCTAGCCTATCGAAGACTAGCATCTTCAAGCATCTTGCAGCATATAGAAGAGTACAGATCAACATAATGTAAAGTAGTAGTAGTGTTATCAACCTCGGTCAGAGATCCTTTGTCGACTCCCTTCAAGAAAGCAATCCCAGAGCCATAATATCCATTTCTCATAACCATTTCTCATCTCAAGTATCCAATTCTAGTTGTATCGATCGGGATACAACTCCAAGTGTCTGTTACCATAGGACAGGCTATCGATAGATGTTCTCTCCCCTGCAGGGGTGCACCAACTTACCCACCACGCGCGATTAACTCCGGCCGGACACACTTTCCTGGGTCAAGCCCGGCCTCGGCCAAACAATATGCCGCAACATGACCTAGGCTTAATAGAGAGATCAAGCACGCCGGGCTAAACCTATGCAACCAGGGGTCATGGGCCATCGCCCCGGGAACTCCTGCACATTGCGAACGCGGCCAGTGAACAGACCTAGCTAGCTACCTCCTTCAAAAAGGCAGGTGCTTACCAGTCCAACTCGGCGCGGGCCGCTCACTCGCTGGCGTCTATTAAGCTTCGGCTGATGCATACGACACAGAACGCCCATACAATGCCCACGTGATGGTTAGTGCTATCAGGCCAGAGGCCCCTCGGATCAAATATCCAAACCGTTAGTGTGTTGGTAGTGCGGTCACGAGCAGAGACTTACAAAATATGTGACCCCGTCGCCCCATCTCGAGTACTTGCGGCAAGGGCTAAGAATGCCCGGCCACGCCTCATAAGTATCTCGCGGGCACCTTCCAGGTCAACCCGACTCCACATCACTCGCTATTAAGCTCGCGCGGGTACCCCTCAGGGCCGACCCGTCTTTAGAAACATGGTTCAGTGTAAAGTCATAGTAACCATAGTAACTGTGTGTCTAACACCAAGGGGAAAACCTGAAGAATCTCCCTCGGTGAATTCCACTTGATGTAATCATCAAGGTGAACATAAGTGGATCCACCCTCGAGGTTCACGCTTGAGGGGTTGCACGACAGAGCCGTATCGGAAGTGGTTAAGGAGGAAATGACCCTCGATGACCAGGACCGATAGCTACACTACAGAGATCTCATCAGGAGTGATGTATGAGGTTTCACCCTCGGCACTCGATGATAACTCTGCAGAGTCAAGCAACAAAAGGGGAAAGTGATGTGTTGTAACACTCCAGATACAACCTTCCATATTTGTAACTCCGACGCTTACCTTCCCCGGAGTTGCGATATGAGTTTTCCTTCGTGGTTGAGTTTTGTCTTCGTTTTGCATTTTGTTCGTGTCATGCATTTCATATCATGTCATCATGTGCATCTCATTTGCATACGTGTTCGTCTCATGCATCCGAGCATTTTCCCCGTTATCCGTTTTGCAATCCGACACTCCCACGTGCACCGACGCAACCCTCTTGTCTCTTTTCGTGAGCGGGTGTTAAAAACTCTCGGAATGGACCGAGATTTGCCAAGTTGCCTTGGTACACCACCGATAGACCGCCTGTCAAATTTCGTGCCATTTGGAGTAGGTTTGATACTCCAACGGTTAACCGGGTAACCGCGTAAGCCTCTTGTGTCGTGGAATTGTCACGGCAGATGTCCTAGCAAAAGGACTTAGTCGTAGGGCCATCGCAACTAGGAAGCTTAAAGGGGTTAATCAGGACAAAGGACACGTGAGATTTTATACTAGTTCGGCCCCATACGATGAAGGTAAAAGCCTACGTCTAGTTGTGTTGATATTGCTGGGGTTTCGATCGCCAAGAGGCTAGTTCGCCGGCTTGGTTATCGATCTCTTGTTTCTTGCCCTAATCCGCCACCGGGTCGTCCCCTTATATACACGGGTTGACGCCTGGTGGCCTACAGTGTCCCGGCCGGCTCATGAATCGTGTCCGGCTTGGTGACTTCTTTTACATTCCTTTCCTTACAAGTCTTTCCTTACATACGGCGGTTTACAATATTGGGCCTTAAGCCGCCTCTAGGCCTTTAGGCCTTCTATAAGATTTAATAAACTATCGTTTTGAATATCTACTAGGATTCCTTTGTGACCGGCCATTGGGGCTGACATGGCCCCTCCTGGGTGGGTCATAACTGATAGCTATATCCCCAACATTAGGCCCCGGGTTGATTTGAACTTTGTTCTTGTCAATCTTCAATACTTAGAAAAAATCCATCTATTACTGTTTTGCGAAAACCTTGTAACCCGCCATGACGTCACCTCCGGATTTTTCGGGAACCCGCCACCATGTCATCTTTTTAACGGATCTTTATCTTTAATGCCTTCCCGAAAATCAAGGCGACTGAATAGCTGGATAATCATGTTTTGGTCTCCTCGTTTTTTGCGCCCACTTATCAGCCTCCTCCTTATAAATAGGCATGACTAGCCTTTCTTCATTCTCCCCCTTTTCCATCGTCTTCTTCCTCTCTTGCAACCCTTCTGTCGCTCGAGCTCCGCCGCCACCGCAGCACTCATCGTCGTCCTCAAGCTCGGCCGCTGCATCACCCTGAACTGTCCAGAGAAACGGCGGCGACCCTCCGCAACAGATCCGCACCCGTAAGTTCTTGCCTTCTCAAACCTTCAGATCTGCATTAGGGTTTGCGAGTTCATCAGTGTTCTTCACTGTTCATCCTGAATCTTTCTGGTAGTTCTTCCTCCACAGCCTCTCTTGATCAAAAAGGAACACCTAACTTGTGCGGTAGTGGTTTTATACCCATTTTAGATGTTAGTAGATCCCTTTTCTTTGCACAGATACTTTTTTAGAGCTGATGAACTCATCTGGGCTATATTTTTAGGTCTAGGAAATTTTTCATTTTGAACGGCCATTTGATCCATAGTAATATCCAGAAGTTAAGAAACCTGTTTGTCTCCATACTTAACCAATTCTGCCCCTGGTATTTCTCAAATGTCTGTAGTCATGGCGGCTTACTGTGCTGGCTTACTTTTCCTTATATGACATTAGCCCTTATTTAAGCCACCATTACTCCCCTGTATCATCATTTACATTCACCATATTTATTGAATTGAACTGGCATGTTGCCTTCCTTTCAGTTCGTTTTTGAACACCATGCTGTCAAAAGTGCCGACTATCTGCAACTGGGTTCCCTCAACCATAACTGAGGAAAATTTGAAGGAATTCTTCTCCATAGGAGTTTTTCCAGGAAAAAATGTCATGTCTTACCGTGCACCTCATCCGGATGAAGAACGGCCTAATCCAAGAGATGGTGAAGTCATTGTCTTTACTGACCACATGAATCGTGGCTTTTCACCGCCCGACTCAAAATTCTTCAAAGATGTCCTCCATTTTTTCAAACTCCACCCTCAAGATATCGGGCCCAATTCCATATCCAATATCTGCAAATTCCAAGTGGTCTGTGAGGTCTACCTTCAGGATGAGCCGACCGTGGAACTGTTTAGAGAGTATTTTTATCTGAACTGGCAGAACGAGTGCACCAGCGGCCTTAGATTGGAGCTTGGAGGCATCTCAATTCAGCATCGGCAGGGCGTTGTCTTCCCCCCCATAGTCTTGCCGAGTCATCCAAAAGACTGGAATCAGACTTGGTTCTATTATCAAGACACTTCACCAGCAAACGATAATCCACCGCCGGGTTATCGCGCCGAGCGTCTTGACTCCAAATTCCTGCTCCCTGACAAGCTTACTACTGCCGAACGCAAGAAGCTGATCCCATCAATTAAAAGGATTAACGCCTTATTAGGGAATGGCTTAATCGGAGTTGACCTGACCCGCTGTTGGATCTCATGGCGGGTTATCCCTCTAAGCCGCCGATCAAAACTGATGTGTGAATATGGTGGAGGCCCAAATGATTATCTTCATCACAGCTCCATCCAATTACCCGAAGAAGATATTATTGCAATGTCAACCCTTCTGGTAAACGGCAAATACGAAGACTGCAGTAAGGTCGGGTTAAACCCCTTCTACAAACTTAACCCGGCGCCAGAGGTAAAGAACCTCTGATTCCTTTGTATTTTCCCAGCCATCTTAAGTACTTGCTTGATCTTTCATCTTTGTTTATTCATCTACATGCCAGATCTGATTTCTGGAAAGCTAAGTACAATCATGAAGCCGCCAAGAAGGCTAAAGCCACTGCTATCAACACCAAGAAAATGACCCGGCGGTCCAAGAAGAAGAAAAGTACCGTTGAGGATATGATGAAGCTTGATGATACTTCTGAGTCAAAGGTAGCCCTTGACTCCCTTGGCCAACTTTTTGATAATCTTATTAACGCTGATCATTGCTAGGATGGCACAGGGGCTAGTCAGGCCATGGAAGAAGAGGTAACTATTTCCTCCGACTCAGCCCATTTGCCAAGACAGAAACTTCGAGTCGTAACCCGGAAAGTAAGGTTTTCACACCCTTTGGCTTATCTGGATCCTCACTTTCTTTTGAAAAAGCAGCAACATGAGAGCCGCCGTCAAGCCCGGAACGAAGACGAACCGCCTATTGTTCTTCAACAAACTCCTAAAAAGCGCTGGAATGAGGTTTTACTTCTTTGTCTTTGACTTTCTGCTTTAATGGATCCTTTCCCTTGCATTACTTAACTTTACTTTATCTTTGCAGGAGGTGTCTCACTCTTCTGGCGACTCGTCTCAGACCCAATTTCCGGCCTTCAAGACTGCCCCTGGGTAAGGGAAAAATCATCTTTCCTCTGTGTTTTTCAAACTGTATCTTTATACTGACAGTCCTATAATATTTCTCTTAGTGGTCAAGCTAAGTCCTAGAAGGTAAAGGAAACTAAGCCGGTGGAAGACCCGCCAGTTCCTGTCCCTGAACCGGCCATGCCATCTTCTCCTCCGTTAACTGACACTCTAGAAGACCCGCCAGTCAACGTAGAAGAAAATCCTCCAGGGCCGTCGATTGATGATACCACCGTTAACCCTTCTGCCATTGGACCATCCAGCTCGGCTAACCCGCCATCACCGTCTGCTCAAGACGTTCTGATCACTGGGAGCCGCTTCGTTGAGCCGGGGAATCCCACGTGTTGGCTCGTCATACTGCGAAACAAGAGGCGCTGGAGAGACAAAAAGTGTGTTTTGATATTTCGCATTATGGCCATCTGAATGCCAACGACCTTATATCCGGCTATCTCAGCCATGTGCATTCCAGCTGTGACTGAGAGATCGAAATGGTCTAGCAGTTGCAGCTGAAGTACGAGGTATGTTCTTCCGACTTTATATTCTGCCAGCCCCCAAGTCTTCAGATTATGAGAAAACCGGAATGATCTGTAGACTTTATGATACAGGCTTTAGACTTTACCTTTAGATTTTTCTAGAGTTCAATAAAATAGAACAAAGCTTCACCTGTAGTCCCCAAGGGCCGGTTCATTTGACCATAAATGAGCCGGTTCTTTGAATTTTCATAACCGTCTCATGCTGAACTCAACAAATACTATAGTCTGGCTTACCCTTGAGATACTTGCTGAATATCATACATTAGCCCCCAAGTGCCAAGTGATGTTACTTTGTAAAGTACTTGGGACTTGAAGTATAGTAGAATCATAAAAATTTGTTTTGGCATACATTAGCCCCCAAGTGTCAAGTGGCTTTGCAGTGCAAAGGCACTTGAGACTTAAATCTTGAATTTTGAGCTTTGATACACCTGTATATGTCTTGCAGAACGCCCTATCTGAATTGGGTTCGCAATTGACTGACGCCAAGACCCGGCTGGCGGATCAGGAGGCAGAAATCAAGGCTTCCGACTCCAAGCTTCAATTAAGTCTAGGTGAGACGGAAAAACTGAAAAACAGCTTGACTACCAAGCAGAAAACCTCGGCTGAAGAGAAAACACTACTAACACAACGCACCAAAACGGCGAAAGCAGCTCTTGAGGAGGTTACTACAGAGCTGACCGGCTTAAAGAACCGGGTATCTCAAATGGTGTCCGCCATCTTTGGTAAGCCATCTGTACTGACCTTTTGTATCTTATGCTGACCCAGAATATAAACCGCTAGTTGATCCTTTGTTTATAAAACATGTGCAGGCCCACGAAGCAAGAATTTGAGCCAAGACAATGTGATTAAACTGAAGGCGGTGTGTACTTTAGTAGAGCAATTGTACATTGGCGCACAATGGGCACTTACCGCTATTTCTCCTGCCAATCAAGGACCCAACCGGCTCAGCGATGTCTTAAAGAAGCTGTCAATCTTACCCGCCAGGTTCCAAGAAGTCAAGCGCTCCTGTGCCAGAGCCGGAGCTTTCACTGCCCTAAGCCGGTCTAAGGCTTGGGTGACAGATCTAAACCCGATAGATGTAGCCAGAGGGTACCCCATGGTAAAGGAAGATGGGTCACTCTTTGAACAGGACGACCTTGTTGCTTGCGTGAGGGAGGTGCGACCTCAGGCCACCATTCTTGGAGATGAAACAAATATCGAAAAGTATTAGCTGGGTTTTGATGTGGAAAATAAGAAGATGGCAACTTCCTCGTACAAGGTGGCAGATTTAATCCCGCCTGTTCGTGAATATACATTTGCTCCGGAAGTTGATCCGGCCGGCCTGATTGACGAAGAAGCAGAATTTATTGCCGTAAACGGTTTTGATTGGTCAAAACCCAGCTTCCAATCAGCAGAGGGCGGTGAACCGGCGAGGGAGGAGTGATGACCATCTTCATGGGCTTGTAAAAGCCTTGTAATAGATTAGTTTTGAAAACACTGCATATTCTGCCTATGCCATCGCGCATAAGACACCGTGTGTTACTCTGTGCTTTCTGATGTTAATATATGCATCGTATTTATGGTTGTCCCTGCAATACTTCAACTATGTTCATGTAGATAAAAGGGAAAAAGCTGGCTTGGCAGTTTAGTACCAAACGGGTCAGAACACCCGGTTTATAGCCAATATTTTTATCATAGTAAAAAACAGAACCAGATGTAAAAAGAAAACAAGGCTGAAATAACCTTTGATTAATACAGAAAGCAACTGTTCATAAACAATAGCCACACCTATACCTTTGATCTCCGGACCACTGGTTTAAATAACCCGGGTGATGACTTAATGATTATCATGCCCTCGCGGCTTGTTGTCAAATAGTCCATCCGATGAAAAGACCATGCTGATTATTTGTGAAATTGAGACAACAAAAAACCAATAAGGAAAATAACAGGTGTTAAATAAAATTAACCTTGTAATTAAAGGTTGGTGGTCTCTGATTCGAATATGATCATTAAACCGGACCAAAGGGGTTAAGCTAAGGTTCGAATACGACCATATAGCCCCCGGTGGCTTTGGTGTTGCGCCGATCAAGAGGGTACCGACAGCTATGTTCTCTTTGGTTCAAATACGACCTATGTTTGAACAGGAAGCCCCCAAATGACCTTGAGAGGTTTTTAACAACCCTAATCCGAATACGATCCAAGTCGGACCCAAAAGGGGTTAAGCTGTGATTCGGATACGATCAAGAAGCCCCCTAGTGAGTTTGGCTTTGGGCCGATCAAAAGGGTTACGACAGCTATGTTCTCTTTGGTTCGAATATGACCTATGTTTGAACAGGAAGCCCCCAAGTGACCATGATAGTTGCAGCTAGATTCGAATATGATCATAAGCCGGACCAAAAAAGGTTAGACTTGATTCAAATATGATCAGCTCTTTAATAGTCATTTGAAAATAGTAATAATAAAGATGTGTAATCTTTTTGAAAAGAAAAGAGACCGATGGTCCTGCTTTATTACTTATCATAGTATATATAACGTCAACGTATGTACATGATGAGAGCCGGTGGCTCAGGTGTAGTATGGCCGAGGTTGAGCAATGTTCCACGGCCGGCGGGTCTCTTCTTCCGACTTGCGTGAGTCTTTCTGCTCTCGAACGTCAATGAGGTAATATGACCCGTTGTTTAAGTTCTTGCTGACCACAAAGGGTCCTTGCCAAGGTGGGGATAGCTTGTGTGCATCTGGTAGATTCTCGATGAGCCGGAGCACCAGGTCACCTTCTTGAAAAGTCCTAGACTTAACCCGGCGGCTGTGGTAACGGCGCAGGTCCTGTTGATAAATTGCTGATCGAGCCGCTGCCAAGTCTCTTTCCTCATCTAACAAGTCAAGTGCATCCTATCTGGCTTGTTCATTGTTAGCTTCAACATAAGCCGCCACATGGGGTGAGTCATGACGGATGTCACTAGGCAACACTGCTTCCGCTCCATAAACCATGAAGAAAGGTGTATAACCTGTACATCTGTTAGGGTGGTGTTGATACTCCACAGCACCGAGGGTAACTCCTCTACCCAACAACCCGGCATTCGCTGTAAGGGAACCATAAGCCGGGGCTTGAGACCTTTCAATATTTCCTGATTTGCTCTCTCAGCCTAACCATTGGATTGAGGATGAGCTACAGAAGAGACATCAAGCTGGATATGCTCGCGCTGATAGAACTCCTCCATAGCCCCTTGGGATAGATTGGTGCCATTGTCAGTGATAATGCTGTGTGGAAAGTCAAAATGGAAGATCACCTTTTTCATGAACTGAACCGCTGTGGCCGCATCACACTTACTCACTGGTTTTGCCTCAACCCACTTTGTGAATTTGTCAACTGCCACTAAAAGATGTGTCTTTTTATCCTTAGACCTTTTGAAAGGTCCAACCATGTCAAGCCCCCAGACCGCAAACGGCCAAGTGATTGGAATCATCCGCAACTCTTGAGCCGGCACATGTGCTCGTTGTGCGAATTTTTGACATCCATCACATCTACTGACCAGATCTTCTGCATCAGCGTGAGCCGTCAACCAATAAAAACCATGACGAAAAGCTTTGGCCACCAAAGATTTTGACCCGGCGTGATGACCACAATCACCTTCATGGATCTCACGAAGTATTTCTTGCCCTTCTTCAGGGGAAACACACCACTGAAACGCTCCAGAAACACTGCGATGGTATAGTTCTCCGTCAGAAATCGTCATTGACTTAGACTGCCGGGTTATCTGTCGGGCCAGGGTCTCATCCACTGGCAGCTCTCCCCGGGTCATGTAAGCCAAGAACGGTATTGTCTAATCTGGGATGACGTGAAGAGCCGCCACCAACTGCACCTCTGGGTCAAGAACGGCTAGATCTTCTTCTGTAGGTAACTTAACAGACGGGTTATGCAAAACATCCAAAAAGGTGTTAGGTGGCACCGGCTTACGCTGAGATCCCAACCGGCTTAAAGCATCAGCCGCTTCGTTCTTCCTACGGTCAATGTGCTCCACATGATAACCTTTAAAATGCCCTGCAACAGCATCAACTTCACGGCGATAAGCCGCCATGAGAGGATATTTGGAATCCCACTTGCCTGACACCTGTTGAGCTACCAAATCTGAGTCGCCAAGACACCGGACCTGGCTCAGGATCATCTCTTTAGCCATTCAAAGACCATGGAGCAATGCTTCATATTCCGCTGCATTGTTAGTGCAAGGAAACATTAGCCGCAACACATAACAAAATTTGTCACCTCGAGGGGAGGTTAAAACAACTCTAGCCCCCGAGCCTTCCAACTGTCTGGACCCATCAAAGTGAATAGTCCAATATGTGTTGTCTGGTTTCTCCTCCGACATTTGCATCTCTGTCCAGTCATTAATAAAATCAACCAGTGCTTGAGACTTGATCGCAGTACGTGGTACATACTTCAACCCATGAGACCCAAGCTCAATGGCCCACTTGGCGACTCGTCCAGTGGCTTCTCTATTTTGAATGATGTCTCCCAAAGGAGCAGAGCTAACCACAGTGATTGGGTGACCCTGAAAGTAATGTTTAAGCTTCCGGCTCGCCATGAACACCCCATATACGAGCTTCTGCCAATGTGGATATCTTTGTTTAGATTCAATCAACACCTCACTGACGTAGTAAACCGGATGTTCCTTGCCAACCTCCTTGCGCTCCACCACAATTGCCACACTAACAGCTCGTGAGTTGGCGGCTACATATAACAATAGCGGCTCTTTCTCAACTGGAGCAGCAAGGACCGGCGGCTCAGCAAGCTGTTTCTTTAGATCCTCAAAAGCATCCGTTTTCTTCATCATCTAATACAAAGGCATCGCCTTCTCCCCTAACCGGCTTATTAACCGGCTCAAAGAAGCAACACGACCCGCCAGCCGTTGAACGTCATTGATGCATGTCGGTTTAGCCAGGGATGTGATTGCCTTAATCTTCTCTGGGTTAGCTTCAATACCTCGGTTGGACACCAAAAAACCCAAGAGCATGCCAGTTGGGACTCCAAAAACACACTTGGCCTGGTTAAGCATCATTTTGTAGACCCGGAGGTTATCAAAGGTCTCTTTCAGATCTGTGGCCAAGGTTTCCTCTTTCCTGGATTTTACCACTATATCATCCACATAAGCATGAACATTACACCCAATCTAATTGTGAAGGCAATTCTGCATACACCGTTGATAAGTTGCCTGGGCACTCTTGAGCCCGAACGGCATAGACACATAGCAGAAGGCTCCAAACGGAGTGATGAAAGTTGTCTTCTCCTGGTCCTTGACTGCCATCTTGATCTGATGATAACCTAAATAGGCATCCAAAAAACTCAAACGTGTGCAACCTGTCGTAGTATCAATTATCTGATCAATACGGGGGAGAGCAAAAGGGTCAGCCGGACAAGCCTTATTTAAATCGGTGTAATCCACACACATACGCCAGGTGTCGTTCTTTTTGAGTACAAGCACCGGGTTGGCTAACCACTCTGGGTGAAAGACTTCCACAATGAACATGGCCGCCAAGAGCCGGGCCACCTCTTCTCCGGTGGCCTTGCACCTTTCCTCGTTAAATCGTTGGAGAAACTGCCTGACCGGCTTAAACTTTGGATCAATATTGAGAGTTTGCTCAGCGAGTTCTCTCGGGACACCCGACATGTCAGAAGGTTTCTATGCAAAGATGTCCCGGTTCTCACAGATGAACTCAATGAGCGCGCTTTCCTATTTTGGATCCAAGTTGGCACTGATGATGAATTGCTTGGATGAGTCACCGGGCACAAAATCTATCGTCTTGGTGTCATCAACTGACTTGAATTTCAACACTGGTTCATTCTCCATTGTTGGCTTCTTTAGAGACGTCATGTCTGCCGGGTCAACATTATCTTTATATCTCCTTCTTCACACTCCAGGTCTTTTTTCCGACTTCCATGTACTGTAATGGTTCCCTTATAACCCGACATCTTGAGCTACAGATACACATAACACGGCCGAGCCATGAACTTGGCATAAGCCGGCCGTCCAAACAAAGCATGATATGTTCTTTTGATCTTAACCACCTCAAAGGTTAATTTCTCCACTCTGGAATCATATACATCCACAAACGCTACTTCCAGTTCAATCTTGCCAACTGGGTATGCCGATTTGCCAGGTACCACACCGTGAAAAACAGTGTTAGATTGCTTAAGACTCTTATCAGTCAACCCCATCCGAAGAAACGTCTCATAGTAGAGGATGTTGATGCTACTGCCTCCATCCATGAGCACTTTCGTGAATTTATATCCACCAAAATGAGGCGCTACTACCAAGGCCAAGTGACCCGGATTGTCAACCCGGGGAGGATGATCCTCTCTGCTCCACACAATAGGCTGTTCTGACCACCGTAAGTAACGCGGAATCGCCGGCTCAACGGCATTGACAGCCCTCTTGTGAAGCTTTTGGTCCCGCTTGCTCAAGCTAGTGGTAAACACATGATATTTCCCACTATTCAACTGTTTTGGGTTGCTCTGATATCCGGATTGCTGCTGATTACCTTGGCCGGGTTGTGGATTATAACCTCCTTGGTTACCCGCATGTCCCTAACCGTGAAAATCGCCTCCACCTGAGCCGGCGCCCGGGCCATGAAAGCCGCCTCCACCTGAACCGCCGCCAGGGCTATGACTTCCATCGAATGCATTTGAATTCTTGAATGCCTTCATGATTGTACAGTCCTTACACAGATGGGTGGCTGGCTTCTCCCGGGTGTAGTGTCTTGGAAAAGGTTCATTCAATAGTTGCTCAAGGGTGGGACCTGACCCGCCCGACCGAGGGGGTTGCCTACCCTTGCGTCGTTGATTGTTGCCCTACGCATTGGTGTTAGCCACAAATTCGCCAGCCTTACATTTATTACCTCCTTGATTTGCCGGGTTATGCTGGTGACCCTTGTCGTTGCTGTTCCTCTTTCCCTTCCCTGTCTTTTCTTCATCAGACACAGGGTCCTTGGTACTATCAGAATCAGCATACTTGACGAGAGCCGCCATTAACTGGCCCATGTCATTGCAGTCACGTTTAAGCCGCCCCAGCTTCTGCTTCAAAGGTTCAAAACGGCAATTTTTCTCCAACATTAAGACTGCCGAGCCGGCATCCATCTTATCAGATGAATGAATTATCTCCTTGACCCGGCGCACCCAATGGGTTGTGGACTCACCTTCCTCTTGTTTACAATTAGTCAGGTCCACGATTGACATAGGTTGTTTGCATGTGTCCTTGAAGTTCTGAATGAACCGGGCCTTTAACTCCGCCCATGAGCCGATGGAATTGGGGGGCAACCCTTTTAGGCAAGTACGAGCCGTTCCATCCAACATCATGGTGAAATATTTAGCCATTGCCGTGTCGCTGACCTCCAACAGCTCCATGGCCATCTCATAACTCTCAATCCAGGCCCCAGGCTGCAAACCGGCCATGTAATTAGGCACCTTACGAGGCCCCTTGAAATCCTTTGGCAAACGCTCATTACGTATGGCCGGAACCAGGCAAGGAACACCTCCGATTCTTGTGGCCACTCCTGCCTCAACCGAGGTTGCTGGATAAGCCGGAAATGTTTGATGAGCCGCATGTTCCGCCGCCAGTTGAACCGCTCGCTCAGCCTCTTGTCAGAGCCTCTCCTGATCCGCCAAGTTAAGGGCTCCAGCCTATCCCGGCTCATGCCTGTGCGGCCGGTTGCGGCGTTGAACATTGCTTGACATGTCAGCTGAATCCATACGCCTACTGTAGCTTGGGCTCCGGCTCGGGCGAGGGGTTGAATGGATCTTGTCTCGACTATAAGAGTACGCATCCTGCTGCGCCAGAGCTGTTTGAAGAAGTTCTCTCACCCTTCATGTTTCGATCGCCGCTGGAGATTCGCCCTCCATCGAGAGAGCCGCCAAACGAGCCAAAGCTGCAATGAGGTTTTACAAGGGAATGGAGAAGTGACCCGGCGGTGTTGGTACATAATGAGGCAGAGTGGTATGTATACGGGGCGGTTCCATGGCGCGCGGCTGAACCGGTGCCCCAGGTCTCGTGATCCGATTTGCCTCTGGCGGGTTACTTGCCCCGGCCCCGAGCGTATGAAAAAGGTTCCTAGGATCAAGCGTCAGAGGTAGACGTGACTGAGTTTTCTGATGCCTTCTTCTCATGACCTCGTTTGACGCATTCATATCCACCGACAGTCGGAAAGTCTCTGCCTGAAGCTGCTGAGCACGAGCGTCCAAAGCTGCCCGCTCCACGGCCATCCTGACCTCCTCTACTGCTAAATTTTCTTTAGCTTGTACCATCTCCTCACGTACGCGTGCCACCTCTGCGTCATGCTGAGCTTGATTTGCCGGCTCTACCATGGCAGTCAACAGGGTCGTTAGTTTATCCATGAGGTGCATCAGAATCTGAGCCGGGGGCCGCGCGGGGTCTCCTAACCTGGCTGCAGCCGACCCGATGGTTGTTGTTGCCGCTGCTGTGGAGTTCTGCCCCAGCTGTGTTCCTGCCATGAAGACTCCGGCCCAATTCGGCGGCTCAAGGGGGTCCGAAATACTGCTTCCATCGGAACAGTCCCCCGAGCATGCCATCCTGCAGCTGATACAAAGAGTTCGTCTCTCCCATTGATGATGTGGCGTCAGAACAGACAGCCGTCTCACCGCCGTCCACCGATTCTTCAGACTATTCACCGCCGTGGATGCACCCCCACAAAGGCATGCTTCACGACAGATTGAACACGGGTGGACCTCGTGCGCTGAGCCGTTTCGATGAGGTTGGTGTGAACGTCCAGCTCAGGGCCCGACTCGCCGATCCGGCCAATGAAGACCTGAATTCTGCCAAAGGGGACCCGGTACTCGTAATCAATTGAGCCGGCCTCGGGGCCCCAGCCTTCGTCGTCGATGAAAAGCTTGCTGCGACGACTCTTGGTCATCCGGCCCACAGCGTATCCCTTGAGTCCTTCGAAGTTGCCCTTCAAGAACTCGAATCCACCATGCGCTATCCCCACAGTGGGCGCCAACTGTCGTGGAATTGTCACAGCAGATGTCCTAGCAAAAGGACTTAGTCGTAGGGCCATCGCAACTAGGAAGCTTAAAGGGGTTAATCGGGACAAAGGACACGAGAGATTTTATACTAGTTTGGCCCCTTACGATGAAGGTAAATTCCTACGTCTAGTTGTGTTGATATTGCTGGGGTTTTGACTGCCAAGTGGCTAGTTCGCCGGCTTGGTTATGGATCTCTTGTTTCTTGCTCTAATCCGCCACTGGGTCGTCCCCTTATATACAAGGGTTGACGCCTGGTGGTCTACAGAGTCCCGGCCGTCTCATGAATCATGTCCGGCTCGGTGACTTCTTTTACATTCCTTTCCTTACAAGTATTTCCTTACATACGGCGGTTTACAATATTGGGCCTTAAGCCGCCTCTAGGCCTTTAGGCCTTCTATAAGATTTAATACACTATCATCTTGAATGTCTACTGGGCTTCCTTTGTGACCCGCCATTGGGGCTGACCCGGCCCCTCCTGGGCGGGTCATAACTGATAGCTATATCCCCAACATCTTGTGTGTTGCAGCCCAACACCCCTCCAAAACGGCCCAATAACCCTTCCAAACAACTCCCATGTCCTCCTTCGTCAGATCATGATCGTGTGGTCGAAAACTACACCTCATTTGGACACTCCTACCTCCTCCTAGCTATAAATAGGTGCCCCTCCCCAAAAATTCACGCAGATGAAACCCTAGCGTCTTCCTCCTCGCACCGCCAGACATCTCCGTCTGCACCGGACATGTCCGCCGGCCACCTCACCCCGACCAATCACAAGCTGCCACATCACCCCGCCACCGCTCTCCTCCAACCATGTGCCGCCACGCGTCCCCGCCAGATCCCCACCGCGCCGCGGCCCGCGGAGCCCATACGGGGCCCGCGCGAGCCTGACCGTGCCACCACCCGGCACGAGCGCCGCCCGCCTACTCGCCGGCGCTCCCGACCGCCGCCCTTCGCCGCAGCTCCGCCGCCTCTCAACCTCGCCGGCGACCTCCGCCACCTGTCGCCCGGGTCCCGCGCCCCGCCGCCCGCGCAACCGCGCGTCGCCGCCGCCTCTCAACCTCGCCGCCGCCGCCACGTGCTATAAAATGTTTGCTCCTGTTACTTATCAGTTTAGGGTGATTTGTCATTTTTGTCACTTCTGTTGTGTGCATCTTATGGGCATGATCTCTGCATGTATTTTGATCTACGCCGTGCCATTTTTACCGGGGTGTTTCCCACGTATTTTTGTGATCAATGTGGTGACTAGCACAAGCTTGCAAAGTAGCCTTCGTGGTATTGCTGATTTCAGGGACTTAGGATTTTGCCAAGTCTTGTGCCTGCTGTTATTTTTATACCATGTAACTGTGATGCTATAGTGAGATCCATGCTTGTTTTGAGTTGCTTCAGTAAGGATGATTTGGACCTATGGTTGTGCTCTATCCATCCGTGCCCCGGTTTGCAATTATGGAGTGCGCTAGCATGACTTAATCTTGCTCTAATTTTGCTATAAAATGTTCCTGGTAGATTGTTTACATGTTAATCAATTTTGCCATGGTTGTTGTAGTTGATCCATGCATGCTATGAACTTTCTCTTGCAATGGCTAGCTTCATGAACATGTCATGTTGTTGTTGCCATTCTTAGGTTGTCATGCAATGCCTTGTGGTGAGTGAATCGAGCTCGCAAAGATGCCTTCATAATTCTGTTTATGCCATGCTCAGTTTTCTGCTAAGTCTGAAACTGTTTATAAAACTTGCTATGTTTACATGGATGCCATCATATTTTCTGTGCCTTTTTGGCTCATGTTCAGTAAGGGATTTTTGATCTATGCATTTAGTAGATTCATGCCATGCCTTTGTTTGCTATGATATGTTCTTGTAGCATGTTGTTTGCTTGCTCTAAACATGGCTTCCTGATGTTATTCCTAGCATGTTAGTATTTTTCACTAAGTCTGTGATGCTGATATCTTTTGCACTTTTGCCATGCTTGTTTGAACCTCCTCTTGTGTGATTTAGCCATAGCTCAGTGTTTATCTTTTGTCAAGTATCTTGAGTAGATCACTGCCATATGCTTTGTTGCTTTGTTGGAGTGCAGTAGCTTAGTTTCTTGTTGCATTCTAGATGGCATCGTGTTGTTAATCGCAGAATTGTGCCATTCTTGTTTTGCTTGCCATTTGCAAACCGTGCATCTGATTCCGGTGATCTTTATATCAATTTCGACCGAAATCATCTCATCTTTCTAGCAGCACACTTGGTTTGCCAAGTTGAGGCCTGGTTCAATCTTTCCCTTCTGAAGCACGCATATGCATTGCATATCATGTCTTACATATCATGCCATGTTTTGCATCATGTTGCTTGTGCATTGCACTGTGATTGATTGTTGGTCCTTTGCTTGTGTTCTTGCTTTGGGTAGAGCCGGGATACGAGTACGTGATCGAGGAACCTGTTGAGTACGCTAACGAGCATCAAGCGTTCGTCAACTCCGAGAAATTTGCAGGCAAGATGACCATACCCTCGAAATCACTTCTATCTTTGCTTGCTAGTTTCTCGCTCTATTGCTATGCTGCGATACCTACCACTTGCTATAGCATGCCTCCCATATTGCCATGTCAAGCCACTAACCCACCTTACCCTAGAAAACCGTTGCTTCGCTATGTTACCGCTTTGCTCAGCCCCTCTTATAGCGTTGTTAGTTGTAGGTGAAGTTGAAGTTTGTTCCCTGTTGGAACATGGATATGTTGGGATATCAAAATATCGCTTATTTAATTAATGCATCTATATACTTGGTAAAGGGTGGAAGGCTCGGCCTTATTCCTGGTGTTTTGTTCCACTCTTGTCGCCCTAGTTTCCGTCATACCGGTGTTATGTTCCTTGATTTTGCGTCCCTTACGCGGTTGGGTGTTATGGGAACCCCTTGACAGTTCGCTTTGAATAAAACTCCTCCAGCAAGGCCCAACCTTGATTCCAAGTCTGATCAGGTCTTCCTGGGAGAAGGAATATCCTTCATTGACCGTGAGAGCTTGTGATGGGCTAAGTTGGGACACCCCTGCATGGGTTTGAACTTTCGAAAGCCGTGCCCGTGGTTATGGGCAGATGGGAATTTGTTAGTATCCGGTTGTAGAGAACTTGAAACTTAACTTATTTAAAATGCATCAACCGTGTGTGTAGCCGTGATGGTCTCTTTTCGGCGGAGTCCGGGAAGACAACACGGTCTCGTGTTATGCTTGAA
Organism: Triticum urartu; assembly: GCF_003073215.2. Lineage (NCBI taxonomy): Eukaryota > Viridiplantae > Streptophyta > Magnoliopsida > Poales > Poaceae > Triticum > Triticum urartu. The sequence goes on along the minus strand of NC_053025.1, from coordinate 383,280,359 downwards.
TGTAAGTAGCCTCAGGATCATTTCTTGACCACCATTAGCTTCTCGATCGTGCTTTGCTTCTCTTCTCGCTCTCTTTTGCGTAAGTTAGCCACCATATATGCTAGTGCTTGCTGCAACTCCACCTCACTACCTTTCCTACCCATAAGCTTAAATAGTTTTGATCAAGAGGGTGCGAGATTGTTGAGTCCCCATGACTCACAGATACTTCCAAACAGATGCAGCTGCCGATGATGCCAGTGCAGGTGACGCAACCCAGCTTAAGTGGGAGCTCGATGAAGATCTTGGTCATTGTTTTCTTTTGTTTTCCTTTTGATCAGTGGTGGAGCCTAGTTGGGACGATCGGGGATCTAGCAATTGGGGTTGTCTTTCTTTATTTTGGTTCCGTAGTCAGACCTTGATTGTATTCTGGATGATGTATGATATATTTATGTATTGTGTGAAGTGGCGATTGTCAGCCAACTCTTTACCCCTTTCTTATTCGGTACATTGGATGTGTAAAGATTACCCCTCTTGCGACATGCCTGCCATGCGGTTATGCCCCTAAGTCGTGCCCCGACACGTGGGAGATATAGCCGCATCGTGTGTGTTACAAGTTGGCAATCAGAGCCTTCCCCGACTTAGGAGCCCCCTGCTTGATCGAATCACTGTCGTTGTTGAGTCTAGAAGAAAATGTTTTGAGTCTTAGGATTATATATATATATCGGAGAGTAGGATTCTTTTTACTCCTCAGTCCCTTCGTCGCTCTGGTGAGGCCTCCTGACGTAGAGTTTTGACTCTTCTTTTCTCAAATTTCATGAAAAAAAATTAGGATCACGCAGGTATCTTGGAATCATTCCAATGGTTTTGTGACGAGAACATTTGAGGGAGTCCTGGATTAGGGGTTCTCCGGACAGCCGGACTATATCCTTTGGCCGGACTGTTGGGCTATGAAGATACAAGATTGAAGACTTCGTCTCGTGTCCGGATGGGACTCTACTTGGCGTGGAAGGCAAGCTAGGAAATATGGATATGTATATCTCCGCCTTTGTAACCGACGTTGTGTAACCATAGCCCTTTCCGCTGTCTATATAAACCGGAGGGTTTTAGTCCGTAGGACAACATGCAATCATACCATAGGCTAGCTTCTAGGGTTTAGCCTCTCCGATCTCGTGGTAGATCAACTCTTGTGATACTCGTATCATCAAGAATAAATCAAGCAGGACGTAGGGTTTTACCTCCATCAAGAGGGCCCGAACCTGGGTAAAACATCGTGTCCCCGGCTTCCTGTTACCATCCGCCTTAGACGCACAGTTCAGGTCCCCCTACCCGAGATCCGCCGGTTTTGACACCGATATTGGTGCTTTCATTGAGAGTTCCTCTGTGTCATCGCTGTTAGGCTTGATGGCTCCTACGATCATCGATAGAGATGCAGTCCAGGGTGAGACTTTTCTCCCCGGACAGACTTTGTGTTCGGCGGCTTCGCAATGCGGGCCAACTCGCTTGGCCATCTGGAGCAGATCGAATGTTACGCCCCTGGCCACCAGGTCAGGTTTGCAAGATTAAACTACACAGCCGATATCCGCAGAGACTTGATCTTCGACGGATTCGAGCCCCTGCCTTGTGCGCCAGATGGTCATGATGAGTATGATTTAGCTCTACCATCGGACCGTATTCAGGAGATCGCACCGGCAGCCGCTCCGAGCCTCAATTCAGAGCCAGTTGCGCCATCCATGGATGGGTGGATGGACCCCGTCACGGAGGTCGTACCCTCAGCGGTGATCAAGCCGAATATCGACCTTACCCTTCACGAGAGCCGTGTTGCCAAACTGCCGGATCCTTCTCCGGCCATGGACTCCGAACCGCCTGCGCCTGTTCCTATCGAATCCGATTGGGCACCGATCATGGAGTTTACCTCCGCGGATATTTTCCAGCACTCGCCTTTCGGTGACATACTGAACTCATTAAGGTTTTCTCCTTGTCAGGAGTATCCTGGCCGAACTATGTCCGGCAGGATTGGGATACGGATGACGAAGAAATTCGCCGCCCACCCACCACCCACTTAGTAGCCACTGTCGATGACTTAACCGACACGCTCGACTTCGACTCTGAAGACATCGACGGTATGGACGACGATGCAGGAGTCGAAGAGGAACCACTGCCCACAGGGCACTGGACGCCCACTTCATCACATGACGTATACATGGTGGACACACCCAAAGAAAATAACGACAAGGAACGGAAGGACGCAGCGATGGGTGGTTCCCTCGAGCAGCAGTCAAAGCGGCGGCGAAACGCCGCCCCAAATCCCGCCCCGACAGAAATAACGATCACATAGACCCAGCGTTAGAGCAGGGTGAACCATTGCCCACCCACGGTAACACAGAAAATCAAGCCGAACAACCCAACCCCATCGAAGATAACAGTCTGGATGACATCACACCAGACAGGCACCAGGAGCAACATAACGCCCACCAAAGGCTTGTTGCCAAGGCGAGGAGTCTGAAAAAACAGAAGCAAAGGCTCAAGGCTGCACAAGACACACTCAAAATAAAATGGAGTGAAGTACTCAACACGGCAGCAAAGTACGGCAGTAATCACCACACCAAGAGCTACCCAAAGCGGAAGTTGCTACCTGAATTCGATGGGGAGGCCTTAGATCCCCCGCAACCAAAAATTAAAATGGCCATCCGGCCGGATAGACGACCTCACGGCCAACATAAAGCGGCGAACAACGCCGCACATAAGCCAATATGAGGCCCACGCGAGGGCTCGCATCAAAAGGACGGCGCAACCAGATCCATTTATGGACCACGCAAGCGCGCTCCAGCATACGATGCAACACAACAAACATCCGAACACCACGGTACACCCAGATAAATGGGTGCCACACACCCCCTATGTTTCACCGATGAGGTGCTGGACCATGAATTTCCAGAGGGATTCAAACCCGTAAACATAGAGGCTTATGACGGAACAATAGACCTTGGGGTCTGGATTGAGGACTATATCCTCCAAATCCATATGGCTCGAGGAGATGATCTCCACGCCATCAAGTACTTACCCCTCAAGCTTAGAGGGCCAGCTCAGCACTAGCTTAAAAGCCTCCCCGAAAGCTACATTGGAAGCTGGGAAGAGCTCGAAGACGCCTTTCGGGTAAATTTTCAAGGGACATATGTCCGACCACCAGATGCAGACGATTTAAGTCATATAACTCAACAGCCCGGAGAGTCAGCCCGAAAGCTTTGGAATAGGTTTCTTACTAAAAAGAACCAAATAGTCGACAATCCGGACGCCGAAGCCTTGGCAACCTTTAAGCACAGCATCCGAGACGAATGGCTTGCCAGGCACCTCAGCCAAGAAAAGCCGAGAACAATGGCAGCATTAACAAGCCTCATGACCCGCTTTTGCGCGGGCAAGGACAGCTGGTAGCCCGATGCATCACCAGCGACCCAAGTACATCCGAAGTTAGAGATGGAAACGGGAAATCACGACGCATCAAAAATAATAAGCGCCGGAATAAAGAAGACAGCCCAAAGAGCACGGCGGTAAACGCCGGGTTCAGAAGCTCTCGGCCAGGTCAGCAAAAGCCGCCCTCTAAAGGCGCCAGAGATGAACTGTCCAGCTTAAACAAAATTTTGGACCAAATATGCCAGATCCATAGCACCCCCGATAAACCTGCAAATCATACCCACAGAGAATGTTGGGTCTTCAAGAAGCCCGGCAAGCTCAACGCCGAACATAAGGGGCAGGATACACCAAGCGAAGATGAGGATGAGCCTCGCAAGCAAAACACTGGGGAACGGAAGAAATTTCCACCAGAAGTCAACACAGTAAACGTGTTACACGTGATAAAGGGGAGAAGCAAAGCGGCACTCCCAGAAAACATGCCCAAGGGCCTATCACCGCGGAGTTCTGCCACTGGCCGTCTCAACCGATCACCTTCGACCATCAGGATTACTCAGCAAGTATCCCGAACGCAGGGTGGGCTGCCTTGGTATTAGATCCAACAATTGACGGCTACCACTTCACACGAGTCCTGATGGACGGCGGCAGCAGCTTAAACCTGATATATCAAGACACAATCCGCAAAATTGGGATAGATCCAACGAAAATTTGCCACAACAATACTACCTTTAGAGGAGTAACGCCAGGCCCAAGGGCTCATTGCACGGGCTCCCTACTACTAGAGGTTATATTCGGCTTCACCGATAACTTCCGTAGCGAAAACTTAACCCTCCACATTGCTCCGTTCCAAAGTGGCTATCAAGCACTACTTGGACGCGAAACTTTCGCTCGCTTTAATGCAATACCGCATTATGCTTCCCTCACACTTAAGATGCCCGGTCCACGTGGCATCATTGCAGTAAATGGAAATATTGAGCGATCCCTGCGCGCCGAAGAGAGTGCGGCTGCCTTGGCAGCCGCACACTAAAACGGCCTCACCAACTAAAGCATTCAATAGGTCATCGATACCACGGACACGGTTAGACGAGTCCGGCGCAGCTATATGAAATTCATACATGTTTGATGGCCACACCCCTATTACAAATACAATGGGCTCAACGCGCGCAGACAAGTGGCAATTTTTACTCATCTTGAAATGTAAATGGTTTCTTTAAACCCGCCTTTTTGCACGACAACTTTTCACCTAAGTTCGTCTCTTTTACAGATGACAATCGTGCTACACCCGTCCAGGATACGGCACAACGGAGACACAGGCGCAGACGTGCAGCAGGGACCCGTTCCAAGGATTCTTTTTAGATTAAGACCCTGCGTCAACCTTTTTTACTATCTCTTGTTGATACACATCCCTCGGATTCTCAGTACAATTGAGAAGGATGCCTACGTCTTGGCATGTCGCCACGTCAGAACAATGCATGTACCTGGACACTAGGGGCTTCTTACAAAGGGCACTGTTTAGGCCCGGTTTACACCATAAAGACCGAATACCTTAGGGAGTGTTCGGCATCGCGAGTTTGGCCTTATATGCATCAGCTCCGAATCATGTCTTGGGTCAAATGTTGGGTTTCCCGGCTCCTGTGTTTTGCTGCCTTACGTTCTGCTCTATCGGCTAAGGCGGCACCAGGAGAACTACTGCGATTGTGCCCTGGTTCATCCGGACGAGCACCTCAGTAGAGAAAGCCGAAAACTGACTGTCATGATATAGCGCGAGATTGGTAAACCACTCGATGACCTATCGTAATCCTAGAATTCCTCTGCCTTAACAAAGGGTCGTTTCTCGGCCGGGCATGTACGCACCCCGAACTGTGTGGAGCCACCAGGGGCTATATAGTAGCCCCACTGTCAAACTCCTATGGCTAAGTGAAAGTGTTAAAGCATTATAGTCTGGTTGCCTAGTTCGCTGCGCTATCACCTCCTTATTAGGACCAAGACGTTGGATTAAGTGTGAATACGCGTCTTCTGCGAACACCCCCGCATTATATGTGTGGGGGTTGAAGCCGGCGACTGCAATCATTCAGGTTATATACATGTATACATAAAACGGCCGCACAGGAGGCATCACAATACTTTCGGGCAAATGTATAAATACAGCTATTGGTGTCAAAACCGGCGGATCTCGGGTAGGGGGTCCCGAACTGTGCGTCTAAGGCGGATGGTAACAGGAGGCAGGGGACACAATGTTTTACCCAGGTTCGGGCCCTCTTGATGGAGGTAAAACCGTATGTCCTGCTTGATTAATATTGATGATATGCGTAGTACAAGAGTAGATCTACCACGAGATCGGAGAGGCTAAACCCTAGAAGTTAGCCTATGGTCTGATTGTATGTTGTCCTACGGACTAAAACCCTTCGGTTTATATAGACACCAGAGAGGGCTAGGGTTACACAAGGTCGGTTACAAAGGAGGAGATATACATATCCGTATTGCCTAGCTTGCCTTCCACGACAAGTAGAGTCCCATCCGGACATGAGATGAAGTCTTCAATCTTGTATCTTCATAGTCCAATAGTCCGTCCAAAGGATATAATCCGGCTGTCTGGAGACCCCCTAATCCAGGACTCCCTCAGTAGCCCCTGAACTAGGCTTCAATGACGATGAGTCCGGCGCGCAGTGTTGTCTTCGGCATTACAAGGCGGGTTCTTCTCCAACTTTCAAGTGTTCGTCGAATAAATGTTGAACCTCTTGGCTTCTGTGCCCAATAAGGGCTATCTCCCACGCGTCGAATGAATACGAGGCGCCAGGGCGTTTTTACATTCGCCCCCTAGCCAGATAAATAAATTGTCTATTAAAGGGATGGGGATTATTAGATCCAATCCATATCATCCTCCCCCAGCGAGAATTCATCAGATCGTGCTTCAGAAAGATCCATTCGAGCATTACCGTCCTCTGCAGCTCCTCCTCCCGCCCCCGTAGCCCTAAGCCTGGTGATTGGGAGAGGTGTTCAGTCCCGCACAGTCGATTAGTCAAGCTGCAGACTAAGGGATTTCTCCCTCCGGTGTACATGGTGCCCGTTCGAGCCGGGCTTGCCACCTACAATGGCGGGGAGCAAGCGGAGAACTTTCCCTGTCCCTCCATGGGGGAACGGGTTTGCCTTGTTCCTTACTTACTAAGGGGACTCGGATTTCCAATTCATCTGTTCCTCCGCGGGCTCCTGGAGTTCTACGGCCTCCAACTACACAATCTCACCCCTGCCTCCATCCTACACATCACCGACTATGTTGCTCTCTGCGAGTTGTTCCTGTGCTGCGAGGCTCATTTCGAGCTGTGGAAAAGGCTATTTTTCCTTGTACCCCGCACACAGAGGGAATCACTTTATCAAGTGGGCGGAGCGGAAGTATGGCGCATCGCCGATACCGGATATTTGTCCGGTACACCGAAGAAGTCGTCCGAAGACTGGCCTTCAGAATGGTTTTATATGGAGGACGTCCCCCTTCCAGACCCTGTTCGGTGGGGTCTACCCGAGTTCAACAATGCTCCTCTGAAGAAGCGCCGAAGTTGGCGCCCACGGAGCCCCCAGGCGAAAGACGACGGAGAAATCCTCTATCTGATGAACCGGATCAAAGCACTATTGACAATAATCAAAGTTATGTCGATTTGCATAATGCGGGGAGTGCAGCCACTCCAATATCGTGGGCACCCCTTGTGGTGTTATAACGGGGCGGATGACGCCACCCGCTGCAGGCATAAGGGTCCGGACAATGCTGCCACTCTAGCGAAGATTCTGTCTGAACTGTTCAAGGGCGAGGAAGAGGAGTCCACCCGCATCAAGCCACTGGATGGATTCTCTATGTACAATCCTCCAAGCTGGGTAAGTTATATTTCCCTGCTCCCATTTTTCCCGCATTCTTAGTCGTAAGTATTCACCTTGCCACCTTGCGGCAGGAACTGCAAAAAGCCATAAAGGAGGTCAGCAGCCCTTCTCCACAACCAGAGGACCCTGACCGGGCCATCGATTCCGGACTCGAAGAAGATCAGGTTATCTCCGGGGAACTAATAGACCGGTGGTTCTATCAGTTAAGCCGCGACGATGCCCCGGTGGCCATTACGGCCGACTATCCCGGACTGCTCCCTGCATCGCAGGTAAGAAAAATCAAAAAGTCCCAACTCCAAAACTAGGATCCCCTTTTAGGCACTTCACCCACCATATACACATGGCACCTTTTACAGGAAAGGCATTCGGGACGCCCTGCCGAACCCGCAGCATCTCACCAACAAGAGGTGCCGAGGCCGGGTAGGCCAAAAAGGAAGGCGGTCAGGACAAAGACGCCGGCGCAAAGGTATAGGAAAAACCCCGCTCCATGGTTGTCGTCTTTCTCAAAATGTAATGACGCCCTCGTTTCTTTAATAGAAAGAAAGCTCGCCAGAATATGTCCGGCGATGCTGCCATTCAAGCTTCCACCAGTCGGGCACCAGGACCGGACATAGAGGCAGAAGGCGATATGGGGCAGGCGCTGGATAATCCCCCGACAGAGGATGCGGATAGATTGTCCGCTACAAACTCAAAAGTGGAAAGCGCCATGAATCATAGGCGCCGCCGGGCCGCACTCCGCGACGCTTGTTTCTCACCAGAGGCGTTTGACGCCTTCAATTCTGGAGAGGCGTACCTCCGTGCTGCTCAAGATGGTCTAGCCAGAGCCACGGATTAGTATGTAAAGGATGTACGGGTGAGTAAATCTGACGATTTATATGTATCAGTAGCCCCTGAGACTTGAAAATGTTAGCAAAACTGATTTAAGGATCATCTATAATGTGCAGGTTCTTATAGAGAAGAATACTAGGCTGTCCCAAGAGCTGGAGGAATGCAAGACCCAACTAGGGGTCGCTCTTGCCGCATTGCAGGAACAAAAAAGGCCTCCCGCTGGTAACATTTGCTTTAAAGAATGGTGGTTACCATATAGTGTGCGGCGTGTCTGCAGATCTAACAATTGATTTTGTAGATGAGTCCGGAGAAAGTCCGGGGGACCAGCATGTTATGCGACAGCTAGAGGTTGGCAAACGCGTGCTGAGTAAGGTTATGCTGGAGAAAAACAGTCTCCAAGATGCCAATGTTAAGCTGAGCATTGAACTAAAAGACATTCGGGGCCAGCTTGCGGACTAAGAGAAGGAGAATAAGCGGCTTCGGCGCGGCATTTTTAGTAAGTGCTTGAACGAATCCTGCTAAAGGAGTTCGGTGAAGAAGTCGACTAACAGCGTTATATCTGTAGGTATGCTGACGGGTCGTCCTGCGGAGGAAATGCCCGGGTCTGCGGGTGATCTTCTGTCTGAGCTGTCACATCTGCACAAACAAGTTCGGCAGGTGATGCAAGGTGTTGCCCAGGCTTTGTGGCCATCTGTCTCCTTGCCAGAGGGTGTTGCAGATCTTACGGAGAAGCTCAAGGGAGCACGGCAGCGCCTCCAATTATGGAAGATATCAGCCTGCAAACAGGGTGCCAGAGAGGCATGGGCCATGGTGAAGACTCGGTATACCAAGGCAGATCCAAATCACATGGCCGAGGTCGGACCTGTGGGTCCCGACGAAAAGAGATCCCCGTTAGCTTAGTTTATGGGCAAGTAGAATTAGCCGCAAAGTATTCCCAACAGGATTGTAAGCTAGACCGCCTGTTGGATGGTATAGAAGAGGAGTTTAGTCAGTTTGCATGACTATGTAATTAAAGTGACATGTATAATGCCTTCCAGCCGGATTTTAGATCATTTGTCATTGCGGACCTTTTCGCTTCAACCTCCGGGCCCGATAGTCCGGAGTGAATCCGAATACCCGCTCAGTTATATAAGAGCCGGGGTATGCGTGGAGACCAGGCGTAGGGGTCATTAGTGCTTTATCAGACAAGTCCCCAACTAGTTATGTTATATTACATGGGTAGTAAGAAACATCTTCCAGGGAGAATAGTTCCGTTAAGGGTTCCTTTCCCTGGGTAAGCATGCCCTAAAGTGATTGTCCGGACTGCGATAAGAAACGCAGAAAAAGCATCTGGGGGAAGATATGGACAATAAATAAAAATCCTCTTTTGTTCACCGACCGAATATTCCCATAAGAACGCTAACTTTCAGCTTCACCTAGTCTGAGGTACACATCCGGCTGACCCGGCAGTAACAATCACAGAGGTGCTCCCCTTATGCCCCAGCTGAATTAACGGGAACGTAGGGCATAAATACAAGAGCCAGGCAACCCAGCTTGGCCAAAACTTAAGTCATATCGATGCATATAATGGTGAAAGAAGGTACATGCGGAAGTATAACACATGTGTTGGGCGTGAGGCCTAGGTAAATAATTTAAGCTTCTGTGAAAGAAGCCCCCAGGTATGGAGAGTGCGGCTAGCGCATCTGTAATGTACAAGTGAGGCACAAGGTGACCCTTGAAGGCCTAGAGAGATAATAAGAGAAAGAAAGAGAGGGAAACAAGACAGATGATGCATATGTAGAAAATGGACAAAGGGAGGGGACTAACATAGAGTCCGGTGCTAGGCGTAGAATCTTCGGAGCCTGGCCGTGTTCCATGGGTTCGGCTCGAGTCTACTAGTCGATGCTTCCCGCAGTCGGTACGCTCCACCGGTCAGAACTTGGTCAATAATGAAGGGACCTTCCCATTTGGGATCGAGCTCGTTCTTTTTCTTATCCGGCAGGCGTAGAACTAGTTCGCCAACGTTATAAGTTTTGGCCCGTACTTCTTTGCTTTGGTATCTGCGAGCCTGTTGCTGGTAAAATGCAGAACGGGCTTTGGCTACATCGCGCTCCTCCTCCAAGGTGTCCAGACTGTCCTGCCGATCGAGCTCGGCTTCTCTTTCTTCGTACATGCGCACTCGAGGTGAGTCATGAATTATGTCACAGGGCAAGACTGCCTCTACGCCGTACACCATAAAAAACGGTGTATATCTGGTACTACGATTCGGCGTGGTCCGCAGCCCCCAGAGTACGGAGTCGAGCTCCTCTACCCAGTGCGTGTCAGACTCCATTAAGGAACGCACTAATGTGGGTTTAATGCCTCTCATTATAAGACCGTTTGCTCGCTCGACTTGACCGTTGGTTTGTGGGTGATAGACTGAAGCGTAATCGAGCTTGATGCCCATTTTGCTGCACCAGAGTTTTACCTCGTCGGCCGTGAAGTTCGTGCCGTTATCAGTGATGATGCTGTGGGGGACGTCGTAACGGTGTACAACCCCGGATATGAAATCTATCACCGGTCCGGATTCGGCTGTTTTAACCGGTTTGGCCTCTATCCATTTGGTGAATTTATCCACCATGACCAATAAGTATTTTTTCTTGTGGGTTCCCCCTTTAAGGGGTCCAACCATGTCAAGCCCCCAGACCGCAAAGGGCCATGTAATGGGGATTGTTTGGAGGGCAGTGGGTGGCATGTGGCCTTGATTTGCAAAGAGCTGGCAACCGGCGCAACGTTGGACCAAGTCCTGTGCATCTGCCCGGGCCGTTGGCCAATAGAATCCTGTACGGAAGGCCTTGCTTACAAGAGCCCGGGAAGCGGCGTGATGACCGCCGAGTTCGGCGTGAATTTCTGCCAAAAGATTTCGCCCTTCTTCTTCAGAGATGCACCTTTGAAGGACTCCGGTAGTGCTTTTCTTATACAATTCTCCCTCATGGACCCTGTAGGCCTTGGATCGCCGCACTATGCAGCGTGCCTCATTTTGGTCCTTCGGAAGTTCCTATCTAGTTAGGTAGGCCAGGAATGGTTCTGTCCGCGGGGCAATAATGGCCATTATTTCGTGGGCTGAAGGTGTTATTTCGTTAGCGGAGCCTCCGATTGTGTCAGAGACTTCGGTATCGGGTATTTTGGCCGGGTCCGGACTGTTGTTACCGGTGTCCCCTTCCCATGCTACGAATGGCTTGAAGAGCCTTTCCAGAAATATGTTGGGGGGACCGCGTCGCGTTTTGCACCGATGCGGGCGAGGATATCCGCCGCCTGATTGTTTTCCTGAGCCACATGGTGAAATTCGAGTCCCTCAAACCGAGCTGAAATTTTTAGGACGGCATTTCGATAGGCCGCCATTTTTGGATCCTTGGCGTCGAAATCTCCGTTTATTTGGGATATTGCGAGGTTTGAATCCCGACCCACCTCCAGGCGTTGAATGCCCATGGAGACTACAATCCGAAGACCATGAAATAGAGCGTCGTATTCGGCTACATTGTTGGAATCTGTATACAATATTTGCAGTATGTACCGAACAGTATCTCCGGTTGGGGACGTCAGGACGACGCCAGCCCCTAGACCGGCTAGCATTTTAGAACCGTCGAAGTGCATGATCCAATTGGAGTATGCGCCGTACTCTTTAGGGAGTTCGGCCTCCGTCCATTCGGCGACGAAGTCGGCCAGTACTTGCGATTTAATGGCTCGGCGAGGTTTGTATGTTATGTCGAATGGGAGGAGCTCAATGGCCCATTTGGGAATCCGGCCCGTAGCGTCGCGGTTGTTGATAATATCATTAAGTGGCACTTCCGAGGCTACTGTAATCAATCACTCTTGAAAGTAGTCTCGCAGTTTCCGCAATGCCATGAATACCGCATATGCTATTTTTTGGTAATGCGGGTACCGTGATTTGCATGGAGTGAGGACAGTGGATACATAGTATATCGGCTTTTGAAGAGGGAATTTGTGTCCGTCCGCTTCCCGTTCGACAATGAGCACCGCACTTACAACTTGATGAGTTGCCGCAATGTACAACATCATTGGTTCGCCGATGTTTGGTGCGGCCAGGATCGGGTTGGTTGCCAGAATGGCCTTTATTTCTTCCAATCTGGCTATGGCCGCGTCCGTCCACTCGAAGTGTTCGGTGCGCTGAAGGAGGTGATAAAGGGGCAAAGCCTTTTCTCCCAAGCGGGAGATAAAGCGGCTCAGAGCCGCCACGCATCCAGTTAGCTTCTGGATTTGTTTGAGGTCTATTGGGGTAGCCAACTGTGACAACGCTCGGATTTTGGCTAGGTTAGCTTCGAGACCTCTACTGGAGACAATAAATCCCAGGAGCTTTCCGGCTGGTATGCCGAAAACGCATTTTTCCGGATAGTGATCCTCAAGTCATCTATCAAAGATTCGACGTGTTTGGTTTTGACGACCACATCGTCCATGTATGCCTCTACTGTTTTGCCAATTTGTTTTTCCAGGCATGTCTGAATCATGCGCTGATATGTTGCGCCGGCATTTTTGAGCCCAAAAGGCATTGTGTTGAAACAGAAGGGACCATATGGTGTGATGAATGCCGTTGCAGCTTGGTCAGACTCTGCCATCTTGATTTGGTGGTAACCGGAGTATGCGTCGAGGAAACACAATGACTCGTGTCCTGCCGTAGCATCAATGATTTGATCGATGCGTGGGAGGGGGAAGGGATCCTTTGGGTAAGCTTTATTGAGGTCTTTGAAGTCGACCCAAAGGCGCCAGGATTTGTCCTTCTTTGGTACCATCACCAGGTTTGCTAGCCAGCCGGGTGTTTTATTTCTTTGATGAATCCAGCCTCCAATAACTTGGCTAGTTCCTCTCCCATGGCCTGTCTCTTAGGTTCGGAGAAACGCCGAAGAGCTTGCTTGACCGGCTTGAATCCCTTTAGGATATTGAGGCTATGCTCGGCCAGCCTACGTGGGATTCCTGGCATGTCTGAGGGATGCCAGGCGAATATGTCCCAGTTATCGCGCAGGAACTCTCGTAGTGCGGCGTCCATAGCGGGGCTTAGCTGTGCCCCGATGGAGGCTATTTTTGCAGGGTCCGTTGGATGGACTTGGAATTTGACTATTTCATCCGCTGGTTTAAAAGAGGTGGACTTGGATCTCTTGTCGAGTATCACGTCATCCCTGTCCACTGTGGAGCATAGCGTAGTTAATTCCTCGGCCGAGAGGGCTTTGGATAGTGCCTCGAGGGCCAATGCGGCTGTTTTGTTTTCGGCGCAGAGTGCTGTGTCCGGATCCCTGGCGAGAGTGATAATTCCGTTGGGGCCGGGCATTTTGAGCTTCATGTACCCATAATGAGGTACGGCTTGGAAGATTGTGAATGCCTCCCGTCCTAAAAGAGCGTGATAACCACTGCTGGACGGGGCCACTTGGAATGTAATTTCTTCGGACCTGTAATTATCCAGCGTGTCGAATACCACATCTAGTGTGATTTTCCCAGCACAGTGTGCTTCCCGACTGGGATGATTCCTCTAAAGGTTGTGCTACTTTGCTCAATGCGGCTCCAGTCTATTTCCATCTTTTGAAGAGTTTCCTCATAGACGAGGTTTAATCCGCTGCCGCCGTCCATGAGTACCTTGGTGAGTCGAAAGCCGTCCACGATTGGACTGAGGACCAGTGCGGCTGGTGCTCGGGCTGTTCGAAATTTAGGTTCATCACTGGCATTGAAGGTAATAGCCGTGTCACTCCAAGGATTTATTGCTGCTACGTGGCAGATTTCGACCATGCTGCGGAGTGTTCGCTTGCATCTATTATTCGACGGGAAGGTCTCAAAGACCGTTAACATCGTATTGTTGTCCACGGGATGGTGCTCTGTGGTATTTGGGAGAAGTAGATCCTCACCACTTTTGGCCACCTGCCGGAGTATCCAACATGCTCTAAGGTTGTGTGTTGGTATTGTATCCGTTGTACTATGAATTTTGCAGGGTCTATTGAGCCATCCCTCCAGTACGGTTCCTTGCCCCATAGAGCGTTTTTGCTTTTTGGTAGTTATCCCGGGTGTATTGTGATAATGCACCCTTTTATTTGGGACTGGGTTTGTGTTCAGGGCCGGATTATCCCAAAAGTTTGTTTCGGTTTTCCAGGCACTTTCCATCGCACAGTACTTTCGTACTATGGACGCCAAGTCAGCGAAGCGTGTTATCTCACAGCGATTTATGGCATTAAGGATTCCCTTGTCCGTGCAATTATTGCGGAAAAATAAGATTGCGTCTTCCTCGCGACAGTCCTTAACCTTGTTCATCGCAAGGAGGAATTTTGCCCAGTAGTGATGTACTGTTTCCTGGGGCTCTTGCCTGATATGGGAAAGGTCGCTTGTGTTTGGGTGGGTTGGTGGAATTGAATCCAAACCCCTACCCGATCTGGGATCCAGGGGCCGAGGAGTTTCCAATTTCGGAAGTTCCGGTTCCGGGATGTTACTCGCTAATCCTGGTCCGCTGCCTGACTCTAAGTTCAGAGATTGGATGTTGTCCTCCCGTGGACGGGCGTCCGGCTCGGAGAGCTCGGGAATCCGGACATATTTGGTCCTCGGGATAGAGGAAAGGTCGCCGCATTGTTCCTCCACCACTGCAATATGATGGGTGACCGGTGGAGAGTTAATCTCCCTTTGATCGGGTTTAAGCCCAATCCGATCATAGTCCATTGCGACTCCCAAGGCGGCGATGTGATCCAAGAGCTCGTTTAAGGAGGAGAGCTCCATTGGATCCATCTGTTCGGCGAGTGCCGATTTGACGTGGAGGCTGTTTTCGATGACCCGAGAATTCATCGTCGGCGCGGCGGCCGAACAGGCGGTCATGATGAACCCGCCTAGCCGGAGAGTTTGGCCGACACCCAAAGCTCCCCCAGCAGTAGTACCGTCTTTAAAGACGAGACGAGACATCCTTCCTTCTGGCGACGACACAGAGGAACTCTCAATGAAAGCACCAATGTCGGTGTCAAAACCGGTGGATCTCGGGGTAGGGGGTCCCGAACTGTGCGTCTAAGGCGGATGGTAACAGGAGGCAGGGGACACAATGTTTTACCCAGGTTCGGGCCCTCTTGATGGAGGTAAAACCCTACGTCCTGCTTGATTAATATTGATGATATGTGTAGTACAAGAGTAGATCTGCCATGAGATCGGAGAGGCTAAACCCTAGAAGCTAGCCTATGGTCTGATTGTATGTTGTCCTACGGACTAAAACCCTCCGATTTATATAGACAACAGAGAGGGCTAGGGTTACACAAGGTCGGTTACAAAGGAGGAGATATACATATCCGTATTACCTAGCTATCCTTCCACGCCAAGTAGAGTCCCATCCAGACACGAGACGAAGTCTTCAATCTTGTATCTTCATAGTCCAATAGTCCGGCCAAAGGATATAATCCGGCTGTCCGGAGACCCCCTAATCCAGGACTCCCTCAACAGCCTTGATAAATTAATAAAACATTGTTTTTACAATGGCAATACATGTCACTCAAACATAATATTCTTCAAGCACCGGGCCTCTATCAAACGAGCACCCTCAAGAACTTCTTCAAAATAGTGCTCGGCAGTCACTCATCCTATGGCCAAACCCTGCGCCGCAACAGTGGTAGCATCCATTTCCGCCGAGTATGCTTTGACACAGGTAAGGGCCATTCGCGAGCCTTCTATGCACGTCGACCTCTTCATCGCATTGATGCGTGGCACCGCACCAAGGAACTGCTGCACTAAGCTGAAATAGCTTTTCGGCTTCGGTTTTTCCGGCCACAGATGATCTACGACGGACCTCATGGCAAGTCCGGACAATCTATTGAGTTCGGCCCATTCGGCAAGCTGATCAGTTAGTGGAAGTGGACGCTCTGGAACGTTAAACTACCACCAGAATAGCTTGTCCACTTCACGATATGTTTGATCTCGGAAGTATTCGGCTGCATCGACAGCACTCGCCGTCAAATCCAGATATGCGTCTGCCGAACTCCACAGCCGATCCATAGGGGTGTACCGCGGATCTCCGAACTTCCTCCATAGCAAAAAGGGCTTCCCAGCCACAATATCACCGACTTCACGCAGCTCCTCCTTCCTCGCTCTCATGGTTGAGCGGGTGTTCGGCTAGCCACCGGAGCTTCCACCACCTGCACATAAAGGCGGTATGGTTATTACCTAGGACTATGATCCTCTATTTTCCACCGTTCTCGGTGACAACTAGAGTCTCAGGGGCTACTATCTACACCGGGCACACCTAAAAATGCACGGTACTATCACAAGGGTATATCATTTTACGTACTTCAAAGCCCGTTAGTAGATTCATAAAGGCGTCATGCAACCCGCTTTCGGCGGAAGAAATCCTTTCCATCACCGTACCCATCAATGCACGGTGTTCTTCCGAGATGGTCGTTCGCTTCAGCAGATCCCTCAGTACGTCCGACCGCATACCAGACGGCGCCGGACTCTTTTGTCTGCCCTCTTCAAGAGCCGGATGCTGGGGACTTCGGGTGACTATGAGATTATCTTCTGGCCTCACCGGATCCGGAGAGGCCCTCCGTGACGACACTTCACGGTCGCCCGCTTCTTGAGCGGGGGAGTCCGGGGGAGGCGTTTCGCTTTCCATCATCTCTGGAAGAAGGTCCCCTGAAGACGAGCTCTGTTGAGAACGGCTAAGATCCGAACTGCAAGATAAACGCTTCGGTTATTTTCCTCGGAAGTAAGGTAGAATATCTCTACTATTAAGTAAATTTTGATCACTTACGACTCGTTAGAGCGCCGACCCCCACACGAACTTTGTACGGCAAAATCACCCTCCGAGACGGGATCCTCTGGTGGAGTTTTCTTCTCCAGTTTGGAAACCTTGGTTTCCGGATCATCAGAGGTAGTCCTCTTCCTCCCCCGGGGCGAAGGAGTGTCAGACTCCTTCTCTTGGCTATCCTCCCTCACGGAGGCGCTCGCTCCCTCGGCCGGAATAGATAGCGGTGGAGGCCCGCTATGGCCCTCTTTATTCCCCCCTTCATCCTCCTTTGCGGGCACCGGTCAAGGTGCTGGCTCGAGCATCTTTTCCAGCACCGGATTGTCCAAGCCTTCGGGAAGGGGAGCCGAACACCGGATCATCTTCGTCTTTGCTATCCAGTCCTGGTCAAAGAGCGATCCTTCAGAATGATGTCATGATAAAAGAAAGACAGTGTGTTCGGCTAGAGGGTTACTTACTTGAGCCGCGGTGCGGTTGCTGCTCAGGCCCATGTCCTCGGAGGTGTCCGGACACTCTATCTGGGGTCCGAAGAACGACTTGTACATCTCCTCATGTGTGAGGCCGATGAAATTCTGAATAGCGCATGGTCCTTCTGGGTTGAATTCCCACAAACGGAGGGGTCGGCATTTGCAAGGCTGGACTTGACGAACCAGCATGACTTGCACTACCATAACCAAACTAAAATCTCCCTCGAAGAGATCCCAGATGCGGCTCTGCAGTATGGGCACATCCTTAGCTGGACCCCAGCTTAGCCCCCTGCTGATCCATGACATCAGTTGTGGTGGAGGGCCCGAGCGAAAGGCGGGGGGAGCTACCCACTTGGCACTTCTGGGAGCAGTGATGTAGAACCACTCCCTTTGCCATAATCTGGACACCTCTAGAAAGGAACCTTTTGGCCACGAAGCTTCAGCAATCTTGCTTATTAATGCACCTCCGCACGCTGCATACTGCCCCTCGACCGTCTTCGGCTTCACATCAAAGGTCTTGAGCCACAGGCCAAAGTGAGGGGTAATGCGGAGGAAGGCCTCACATACGACAATAAATGCCGAGATGTGGAGAAAGGAATCCGGGGATAGATCATGGAAATCAAGCCCGTAATAGAACATCAAACCCCTTACGAAGGGATTCAGAGTGAGGCCTAGTCCTCGGAGGAAGTGGGAGATGAACACAATGTCTTCGTTGGGTTCGGGAGTAGGGACAACCTGCCCTCGGGCGGGCAGCCGATGGGAGACTTTGGCGGTCAAGTATCTTGCCTCCCTCAACTTCTTGATATCCTCTTCTGTGACGGAGGAGGGCATCCACCGGTCCTGGACGCTGGATCCGGACATGATTGAAGGTCTGAAGCACCTGACCTGGGCTTTGGGTGTTAGAACTCGAGGTGGGGGAAGGATTCGATTGAGCACGGGAGTAAAAAAGTAAAAACCTTGACCCTTTATAAAGAGGGTGAATATCAAGCGTCCTCCTCATGGCCGTTTGGGACTTGCCTAAAATCTAGGAGTCCTAGGCGCGGTTGGGTTACCCACGCCCGTATTGATGAGAATCCCATAATAAGGGGCACATGATCTCTGCTTTGACAAGACGTGTCAAAAAACTGCCTCGCGTTATGTGCGGGGCTAGTTACAGGAAACGGTTCGAATAATCACCGGGCCATGGCATAATGTCATGTTGCGAAAACAAGTCAGCAGATTAGATTTGTGGAAGTATTATTCTCTCTACGGTGGTATGTGGAACTTATTTTGCAGGGTCGGACACTATCTTTGTATTCAAATTCTTTCGTGGTGTATTCGGAGGAGGAATCCGCCTTGCAATGCCGAAGACAATACTACACGCCGGACTCATCGTCATTGAAGCCTGGTTCAGGGGCTACTGAGGGAGTCCTGGATTAGGGGGTCTCTGGACAGCCGGACTATATCCTTTGGCCAGACTATTGGACTATGAAGATACAAGATTGAAGAATTCGTCTCGTGTCCGGATGGGACTCTACTTGGCGTGGAAGGCAAGCTAGGCAATACGGATATGTATATCTCCTCCTTTTAACCGACCTTGTGTAACCCTAGCCCTTTCCGGTGTCTATATAAACCGGAGGGTTTTAGTCCGTAGGACAACATACAATCATACCAGCTTCTAGGGATTAGCCTCTCCGATCTCGTGGTAGATTAACTCTTGTAATACTCATATCATCAAGAATAAATCAAGCAGGACGTAGGGTTTTACCTCCATCAAGAGGGCCCGAACCTGGGTAAAACATCGTGTCCCCTGCTTCCTGTTACCATCCGCCTTAGACGCACAGTTCTTGGTGCCTCCTGACATTTAGGGGTTGTGGCAGTGTCCCGAGGAGTTGAGCTCCGAGGTGTGGTCGTCACAATTTTATTGTTGTAGTTTTGGAATACCTGAGTTCGCCGACATCGAAAATCTCTTTTATGCAGTTGTTGGTGAGATAACCTCGACGCCACCCAGTACTGGGGCAGGAGTTCGGGAGTATTGCCATAACTCATATAACGGATGCTTTTCGAAGGTTGAGGTAAATGATTTCCGAAGGTTTCTTGGTTATGTGTTGAAGGATGGATACAACTGGATGTAGGATTTGCTAGTTTTGGGTGAGATATTATGCTTCCCCTGTATCCCCAACACCTGATTGCATAACCAGAAAGTTTCGGGAGTTTTATAGGTGGGAATTCAAGTAGCTCCTAGAATATCTTTCCAGCAGACACATGATACGATATGGGATCTATTATATGTTTGTTCCGGCTTATTTTGCTAGCCAATCCTTTGTTTTTGTTTTGATGGAGGTATTCGAGTTGCTTCAATGTCAAGTGTTGATTCCATACCTTCCCTAAGCGGTTTCTCATATTTCTATGTGAATACTAATCGAGATTGTAAGTCAATCTTTTTCAACCGGCGTGTTTCTCTTCAAGTGGATTCGATCATTTCCACTTCCGCAAGATCACCTCTTGGTTTTCCCAACGGTGTTCGTTTCATCTGTTCCAAGTTGTCTTTGTTTTCCCGCCCTCCCACCCTTTTCCTTCAAGGAATCAAATGTCTTAATCAAGTATCCATTTTATTCATGTGAAGTATCTTCATTCTTTTCAATCAATGTTCTTATCTGGTGATTCTCACGAAGATTCTAACGGAGCTTCAAGTTCGTCATTCTTCATTCTTTTCTTCTCTGATGGATTCAATTCAAGCTTTGTCGATCATATCCTTTGCAAATCATTCTTTTCAATCAATGTTCTTCACGGAGCTTCAATTCAAGTTCGTAACGAAGATTCTAACCAGGTCAACCCGACTCCACATCACTCGCTATTAAGCTCGCACGGGTACCCCTCAGGGCCAACCCGTCTTTAGTAACATGGTTCAGTGTAAAGTCATAGTAACCATAGTAACTATGTGTCTAACACCAAGGGGAAACCCCGAGGAATCAACCTCCGATGAATTCCACACAATGCAATCATCAAGGTGAATGTAAGAGGATCCACCCTCGAGGTTCACACTTAAGGGGTTGCACGACAGAGCCGTATCATAAGTGGTTAAGGAGGAAATCACCCTCGATGGCCACGACCAGATAGCTATACTACAGAGATCTCATCAGGAGTGATGTATGAGGTTCCACCCTCGGCACTCGATGGTAACTCTGCAGAGTCGAGCACCAAAAGGGGAAAGTGATGTGCGGTGCCGGGGCCTGGTCTTCGATCCCGTTAATCGGGTCTTCGATGATGAAGCAGGGAAGCAAGGACAAGGTGGGGGTCACTGATGGATCACTAACCAACCTATGCTAAGCAGTTTAGGATAACCAGTTAAGGTAACAATAAGCAGGTACCAAAAACAAGCTATACATCAGAGCAGGATCATACAGAAAGCAGTAGCAGTTCTATGCAAGCATGAGAGGGAAAGAAATGGGCAATATCGGAATGCTCAAGGGGGTTTGCTTGCCTAGAAGCTTTGTTGAAAAGGAAGAAGGCTCGTCGGAGACGTAGTCGATCACAGGGGCAGCATCGGTCTTGGGGTCTACTGGAGAGAAGAAGGTGAAGAAACAATAAATAGCAAGCATACAAATGCAACAAAAAGCACAACAAGGCAGTAAGCTACGCTAGGAGTGCTCTAACGCAGTACTACACGTTGCAGACGGAGAGGGAAAAACACTTGGAGGGGTTTTCCCGGCGTTTGGTTTTTACGGACAGACGAAAAAGAGCGGACGGTTCCATGTTCAGCATGCTAGGAGCACATGACAGATGAAAGGACCGCGTATTTGGATTCGTTGGAATTTGCTGAGCAACTTTCATGTAGAAAACATTTTCATCCGAGTTATGGTTTATTATCTATGAATTTCTAAAGATTTAAACATTTTCTGGAATTATTTTTATTAATAGAAATTCATTATGACATCAGCATGAGGTCAGAGTGAGGTCAGCAGTCACACCCAGTTGGTTCAGGTCAGACCTGACCAATGGGACCCACCTGCCATTCATAGTGGGTTAACAGAATCTAAATTAATCTAAATTGGAGTTAATTGGGGAATGGGCCCCACATGTCAATGACTATTTAGTCTAACTAATTAAGTTATTTTATAAAAACTTATTTATACTAATTAACAAAAGGGGGCCCACTTGTCAGGGTCAACCGTGCATAGTCAGCACAGTTGACCTGGTCAATTGGTCAACAAGGCCCGCGGGACCTAGTTGCCAGTGACCCAGACGCAGCCACATGGGTGCCACATTGGCGCCGGCGCCAAACAGCTCCGGCGAGGCTTTTTATGGCGTCCGAACACCGGCGAGCCTCGGATTCGCACTATGGTGGGTCTCCGGACCCATGGCTAGGCGCATTCGACGCGGCTTGACGTCGCGCGTGCGATGGCGCTACAAGTTAGACTCCGGGATGGCCGGAACGTCGCCGGTGACGAGCGCGGCGGACGGCAGTTCGGGCGTGGATGGGGATCGTGCTACGGGGCTCCAAATCGACCGCGGCTGGTCACGTTCGAACGGCCACTCGACCGCGCGTCGAATGGTGGTCGCTGGAGCGGCTGGTATGGCCGGAGCTAGGAGCTGCGGCGTCGCCGGCGGTGACGCGTTCGGGCGAGCTACGGTGAAGGCGATGCGGTGCGTTCGTGAACGAGCTGAGTGGCTGGGCAAGGCGTACGCGATGTGGCGAGGCCAACGGTCGCGAGCCCGTGACCATTTGGTCACCGGAAGCACAACGGCGGCGAGCGGAGGCGGCGACGCGTTCGAGTGCCCGTCGAGGTAGGTGCTAAGCGGCACGGTAGGATGCGTGCACGTGCGTTGCGTTCCTAGAAGCACCAGGAGCACGGCGGAGGCCTCAGGCGAGCGTGACAAGGGCCATGGCCACGGCCACGAGCTCGTCGGTGGCGAACAGAGCTCGGGCGCGGCAGCAGCTAGTTACGGTGCGTGACGAGGCTAATAGGAGGGGAGCAGGGGACGGAGGAGGTCACCTAGTGGCACGCACGGTGGCCCTTGGAAGGTTAGGAGCAGCAGGAGCGTCGGAGAGGAGGAAGATCGCCGACGACTGAGGCGAAGGGGGCGGCTCGATCCGCGGCCTAAGGTGCTCCTCGAGCTCGATGGCGAGGCATAGTTGAGGTAGAGGTCGACGGCGCGTCTTGTGGACGTGCTGGCGAGGAGTGGGGTGGGCGGTGGCCGCGGCTACGGCACCGCCATGGCGACGGCGGCACTCGGTTGAGGTGGGGAAGGAGGGGGAGTGCAAGGAAGGATCTGGTGGGAGAGGGCGAGGCGGAGCGGGCAATAGTGGAGAGCGGGGGAGAGGACCTATGCGTGCGGAGCCTTATCCCCTCGTCGGGTGTCGCCGGCGAGGTGGTTGGACGATGACGGGTGCGCGCTGTCCCACCCGGTCGAAGTAACAGGAAGCGACCGGGGGAGGGGGGAGTGGGCCGGCCTAGCTGGGCCAGTTGGCTCGGGCCAGGCACTGTGTACTTGGCCCAGTGCATAGTGGCCTATGCTCTTTTTTGCCTTTTTCTTTTAAGAATTTTCTGTTTTCTTATTTCTTTTACAAAAAAAGTAGTTTAATAAAATATAAGACTTGTAATTAATATAACTTAATAAATTTAGACCACTACCACATTAGGTTTTAGCACTTGAATAAAATAGTTAGAATTTTTATAAATTAAAAAGCATTTAATTAATTATTTAAACCACTGTTTTAAATAGTTTAGACCACTTAAACACTCTGCAAAAATGTTGGTTCACCACCAATATTAGTTATGGATTATTTGGCACATGATGAACATTTTAGTTTTCATGTCTGACAAATATGGATTTTTGACTTCAGATTGGATTTGAATTTGAATTGTGATTTGGATCAAGTAAAGATTAGCAACAGTAGTGTGATGACATGGCACCATCAACAGGGGATTACTGTAGCATGACACTGGGGGTGTTACATATGCGCATGCTCCTAGGAAGATAGATTGGTAGGAAAAGACCATCGCTCGTCCCCGACCACCACTCATAAGGAAGACAATCAAAAAATAGCTCATGCTTCAAATTTGTTACACAACGGTTACCATACGTGCATGCTACGGGACTTGCAAACCTCAACACAAGTATTTCTCAATTCCACAATTACCCCACTAGCATGACTCTAATATCACCATCCTCATGTCTCAAAAAAATCATCAAGTATCAAACTTCTACTATTCAACACACTTTATATGACAGTTTTTATGATACCCAACTTGGATGCCCATCATATTAGGACTAGTTTTATAACCAAAGAAAATTACCATGCTGTTCTAAAATACTCTCAAAATAATATATGTGAAGCATGAGAGATCAATAATTTCTATAAAATAAAACCACCGCCGTGCTCTAAAAAGATATAAGCGAAGCATGGAGCAAAATTGCCTAGCTCAAAAGATATAAGTGAAGCACATAGAGTATTCTAATAAATTACGATTCATGCGTGTCTCTCCCAAAAGGTGTGTACATCAAGTATGATTGTGGTAAACTAAAAAACAAAGACTCAAATCATACAAGACGCTCCAAGCAAAACACATATCATGTGGTGAATAAAAATATAGCCTCAAGTAAAGCTACCGATAGACAAAGATGAAAGAGGGGATGCCTTCTGGGGCATCCCCAAGTTTAGGCTTTTGGTTATCTTTGAATTTTACCTTGGGGTGCCTTGGGCATCCCCAATATTAGGCTTTTGCCACTCCTTGTTCCAAAATCCATCAATTCTTTACCCAAAAACTTGAAAACTTCACAACACAAAACTCAACAGAAAATCTCGTGAGCTCCGTTAGTATAAGAAAATAAACCACCACTTTAAGGTATTGTAATTAACTCATTATTTATTTATATTGCTGTTAAACCTACTGTATTCCAACTTCTCTATGGTTCATACCCCCCGATACTAGCCATAGATGCATCAAAATAAGCAAACAACATGCGAAAAACAGAATCTATCAAAAACAGAACAGTTTGTAGCACTCTGTAAGTTTCGAATACTTATATAAATCCAAAAATTATGAATAATTTGGAAGTCCGGGAGAATTTGTATGTTGATATACTGCAGTTGGAATTGGTATTTTATCGCTCTCTGGTAATAACTGAAAATTATTTTCCTGAGCGCATACTTTCTGTTTTTATCAGCAAGATCAAACAACAATCACCGAAGAAGATCCTAAAGGTTTTACTTGGCAAAAACACTAAATAGAACATAAAAAACACAATCATAACATAGGTTAGATAAATTATTTATTACTAAACAGGAACAAAAAGTTAGAACAAAAATAAAATTGGGTTTCCTCCCAACAAGCGCTATCGTTTAATGCCCCTAGCTAGGCATAAAAGCAAGAATAGATATAGGTATTGTCATCTTTGGTATGAAATCCATAAGTGGCTCTCATAATAGATTCATAAGGTAATTTAATTTTCTTCCTAGGAAAGTGTTCCATGCCTTTCCTTAACGGAAATTGGAATCTAATATTTCCTTCTTTCATGTCAATAATTGCATCAATATATCGTTCTAATGAAAGGTTTACCAAACATAATAGGACATGTAGGATTGCAATCTATATCAAGAACAATGGAATCTACGGGCACATAATTCCTATTTGCAACAATAAGAACTTCACTAATTCTTCCCATAGGTTTCTTAATGGTGGAATCCGAATGATGCAAATTTAGAGAACAATCATCAAATTCACGAAAACCTAGCACATCACACAAAGTTTTTAGAATTGTGGAAACACTAGAACCCAAATCACATAAAGCATAGAATTAATAATCTTTAATCTTAATTTTAATAGTAGGTTCCCACTCATCATAAAGTTTTCTAGGGATAGAAACTTCTAGTTCAAGTTTTTCTTCATAACATTGCATTAAAGCATCAACGATATGTTTAGTAAAAGCTTTATTTTGATCATAAGCATGAGGAGAATTTAATACAGATTGCAACAAGGAAATACAATCTATCAAATAGCAATTATCATAATTAAATTCCTTGAAATCCAAAATAGTGGGTTCATTGCTATGTAAAGTTTTGACCTCTTCAATCCAACTTTTACTAATTTTTGCATCAAGATCTAAAAACTCCGAATCATTGGGACGCCTTTTAACTAAAGTTGACTCATCTCCAGTCACATCTTTATCAAGATTCATATTGGAAAACAAAGATTTAATAGGAGACACATCAAACACTTTCATATCTTCATCATTATTATCATGAAAACTAGAAGAACACGCTTTCACAAAGCAATCTTTTTAGCACGCATCCTAGCGAATCTTTCCTTGCACTCATCAATGGAAATTCTCATGGCTTTGAGAGACTCATTGATGTCATGCTTAGGTGGAATAGATCTAAGTTTTAAAGAATCAACATCAAGAGAAATTCTATCCATGTTCCTATCCAACTCATCAATCTTAAGCAATTTTTCTTCAACCAAAGCATTGAAATTCTTTTGTGAACTCATAAATTCTTTAACACTAATCTCAAAATCAAAGGGCATCTTATTAAAATTTCCATAAGAGTTGTTGTAGGAATTACCATAATTATTAGAGGAATTACTAGGAAATGGTCTAGAATTAAAGTTTCCTCTATACAATTTGTTACCAAAATTGTTCCTACCAACAAAATTCACATCCATAGATTCATATTATTCTCAATCAAAGTGGACAAAGGCATATCATTAGGATCGGAATAAACACTTTTATTAGCAAACAATTTCATAAGTTCATCCATCTTTCCACTAGAAACATTAATCTCTTCAATTGCATGAACTTTTTACTAGTAGATCTTTCAATGTGCCATTGAGAATAATTAACCATAATATTGTCTAGGAGTTTAGTAGCTTCTCCTAAAGTGATTTCCGTAAAAGTGCCTCCCGCGGCCGAATCTAAAAGATTTCTAGAAGCAAAATTCAATCCGGCATAAAATTTTAGCAGGAGATGATTTCACAAATTCAAACCATGAGTAGGGCAATTACGTATCATTAATTTCATCCTCTCCCAAGCTTGTGCAACACGCTCATGATAAAGTTGCTTAAAATTCATAATATCATTCCTAAGGGAGATGATTTTAGCAGGAGGAAAATACTTAGAGATAAAAGCATCTTTGCACTTATTCCATGAATCAATACTATTTTTAGGCAAAGAAGAGAACCAAGTTTTAGCACGACCTCTAAACGGAAACGGAAATAGCTTCAATTTAACAATATCATTATCCACATCTTTCTTCTTTTGCATATCACACAAATCAACAAAGTTGCTTAGATGGGTAGCGGCATCTTCACTAGGAAGGCCAGAAAATTGATCATTCATAACAAGATTCAACAAAGCGGTATTAATTTCACAAGATTCAGCATCGGTAGTAGGAGCAATCAGAATGCTAAAAAATCATTGTCGTTGGTATTGGAAAAGTCACACAATTTTATATTATCTTGAGGCATTGTGACAAACAATCAATCCAACACATAAGCACACAAGAAGCATGCAAAAAGAGATGAACGGAAGAGGGGCGACTAAAACGACATAGGTGAAGTGGGGGAGAGGAAAACAAGAGGCAAATGGAAAATAATTTAATGCGAGGCATAAGAGTTTATGATGGGTACTTGGTATGTCTTGACTTGGCATAGATCTCCCCGGCAACGGCGCCAAATATCCTTCTTGCTACCTCTTCAGCATGTGTTGGTTTTCCCTTGAAGAGGAAAGGGTGATGCAGCAAAGTAGTGTAAGTATTTCCCTCAGTTTTTGAGAACCAAGGTATCAATCCAGTAGGAGACAACGCACGAGTCACCTAGTACCTGCACAAACAATCCAGAACCTCGCAACCAACGCGATAAAGGGGTTGTCAATCCCTTCACGGTCACTTGTGAAAGTGAGATCTTATAGAGATAATAAGATAAATATTTTTGGTATTTTTTTGTATAGATTGGAAAGTAAAGATTGCAAAATAGTAAACGACATGCGATAATAAAAGAGATGCAATATAATAAGAAAGAGACCCGGGGGCCATAGGTTTTACTAGTGGCTTCTCTCATGATAGCATGTATTACGGTGGGTGAACAAATTACTGTCGGCCAATTGATAGAAAAGTGCATAGTTATGAAGATATCTAAGGCAATGATCATGAACATAGGCATCGCGTCCGTGTCAAGTAGATCGAAACGATTCTGCCTCTACTACTATTATTCCACACATCGACTGCTATCCAGCATGCATCTAGAGTATTAAGTTCATAAGAACAGAGTAACGATTTAAGCAAGATGACATGATGTAGAGGGGTAAACTCAAGCAATATGATATAAACCCCATCTTTTTATCCTTGATGGCAACAATACAATACGTGCCTTGCTGCCCCTACTGTCACTGGGAAAGGACACCGCAGGATTGAACCCAAAGCTAAGCACTTCTCCCATTGCAAGAAATATCAATCTAGTAGGCTAAACTAAACCAATAATTCGAAGAGACTTACAAAGATATCAAATCATGCATATAAGAATTCGGAGAAGAACCAAATAATATTCATAGATAATCAAGTTCATAAACCCACAATTCATCGGATCTCGGCAAACACACTGCAAAAGAGTATTACATCGAATAGATCTCCAAGAACATCGACGAGAACTTTGTATTTAAGATCAAAGAGAGAGAAGACGCCATCTAGCTAATAACTATGGACCCAAAGGTCGGTGGTACACTACTCATGCTTCATCGGAGAGGCTATGGTGTTGATGTAGAAGCCCTCCGTGATTGATTCCCCCTCCGCCAGATCGCCGTAAAAGGCCCCAAGATGGGATCTCACAGGTACAAAAGGCTGGGGCGGTGGAAAAGTGGTTTCCTGGCTCCCCCTGATGTTTTTAGGGTATAAGAGTATATATAGGCGAAAGAAGTACATAGGTGGAGCTCCGTGAGGCATGTCGTTGTTCTAAGTCTGATAGTAGAATGGGGGTAGGTATGAGGAGGCAAGATCCTAGCTATGGTAAAGTTGTGCACGCAAGATTTATGAGTTCAGGCCCTTCTCAGAGGAAGTAACATCCCTACGTGTCGGTACCGGAAGGCTAGTCGATTGGATTATGTGTGAAGTTACATAGAGTGCGAACCCTTGTCCCAGAGGAAGGGGGTGGCTTATATAGAGTGCGCCAGGACCCCAGCCATCCCTCGTTACCTACGGTTCAATGTACATAAAGAGGGGACGTTACTGGTAACGTCTGCATTAAAATGATATAAATGACCCTTAAGTCTACAGAGCGAATGCCCGGCCGTTGCCATCCAGAGTGACCTTAGATCTTCTGTACTCCGAGTGGTTTCTAATGTGGTCGAATGACTATATCCTGGTCGAATGGAATTGGGTTATCTGAGTGGAACTCATGGTCGAGTCGGTTGCATCTTGAGGTGATTCCATTTGGTAGAATTTGTTGTCCTTTGAATGTCTTCGACTATAGGGCAGTGTCCTTGGGAAGGGTGCTTAGATCAGGTCTATTGCCCTACCCTA
Organism: Triticum urartu; assembly: GCF_003073215.2. Classification (NCBI taxonomy): domain Eukaryota; kingdom Viridiplantae; phylum Streptophyta; class Magnoliopsida; order Poales; family Poaceae; genus Triticum; species Triticum urartu. Next base: position 383,251,594 of record NC_053025.1, on the reverse strand, counting down.
GGTACATGTCGTCGTCATTAGCCCTCGAATGGTTCTGGGTCTGAGTGGGGATGGAGTTGAAGATGGTTCTGACTCAATGTTCATGCTTCGAAAGCATTTTACTTGGATTGATGAACCATGCAAAAATTCTGACTTCATTTACAGTCACCTTGAGCCATTCAAAGGTTGTCGAGTGAACTTTAGGTGATAAGATTCGAATGCTGATATATCATAAAATCTTTGGCGTGATCGACTGTGCTGCTGTTCCCGGATCTCACGGGATTTGAAATATAGGGAAGCGCGCGGGATGGAGAGAGGCGCGGTAAGCGGGGCGGATTAGGCAGGGGCACCTCGATCCCCGTGCCACCTTTTTGCCATGTACCAAGCGCACGACTGTTACGGGATTTGACGGGATTGCCTGGGTCCAGAAGTCAGTCACTCGGGGAATAGGGCCATATAAGGTGTGTAGGTCAGGGTCTTTGCACAGTGCGCCCCATTTCCCCCTTTCTTCCTCTGCTTCTCCACTGCATCCTCCTCTTCCCTCAGTGCCGCCGCCCAGTCCGAGCTCAACCCGCCGCAATGGAGATGGACAAGACGGCGGCTCTAGTATGCGCGAAGAAGGTGACGGCGAAGGGGAAGAAGACGAGCGGGCAGGGTCGTCGTCGAGAACTAGCCTGCCGCCCGGCTGGATCTAGGGCGACTGGATCCGGTCGACGATCCAGCGAGAAGACATGGAGGATTTGGTGGACGGGGGATTGATTCCCCATGAATCTTGGCGGCTTCCAGAGGACGAGACCGAGCCGCGACCGCAAGAGGGTGAGTGCGTCCTTCTTGCGACCCATGTCGACCGCTGTTTCTCTTCGGCTCCCCATCCTTTCTTCCGGGGTTTCATGAACATTTTTGGAGCCCAACTTCATCACTTTTCTCCCAACACCATCACATACCTTGCCGCATACGTGTCCATGTGTGAGAACTTTCTAGGCTGTCGACAGCACTGGGGTCTCTTCAAACACATTTTCACATGTCGTTCTCGGTCTGTCAAAAAGGCCAATCCGAGTGATGAGAGGACACACGTGATCCAGATGTGTGGAGGTCTAGGGATCCAAATGAGAAAAAAAACACTTTCCTTGCTATGATTCTTCCCGAGTCAGTCAGAGGGTGGCAGTCGACCTGTTTCTACTGTAAGGACCAACCGACCCCGGGTCAGTCGACTGGCCTTCCCCCATTTTCCATAGGACAACTTGAGAAGCCTTCTCCCTTGAGAGTGACTCCAGCTGAGAAAGAGGAGGTGAATATGTTAGTTGAGTGAGTAGTCCAACTTGTCCGTGATGGTGTGACTGGCATCGACTTGTTAGAAGTGTTTCTCAGTCGACGCATCCAGCCACTCCAAGCTCGTGATCATCCAATGTGGATGTACTCGGGTGTTGAAGACAGCACTCGGATCCACCAGGAGGAAGTCGATGAGGGGACGGTGGCGCATTGGCTGCAAGGTATTACTGGCAACAAAGACAGCCCCAGGGGGTCTAGGAGGGTTCCTCCACTCGACAACACCACCGAACCCGACAAGGTTTGATTCTTTTCTTCCGAGTGTCTTTTGCTCTGATATGTATTTGTTCTCGAAACTGATTGATATCCACTCGACCTCGTGTCTTGCAGATCTACACTAAGATGTATTCGATGCCCAACAGAGAGCGGGAGGAGGAGGGAGAGGCGAGCGGGGGCGACAGTGGCGACTGGCATTCTAACGGAAGAGGAGACGAGGAGAGTGAGGATTGAGCAGCGGTGAGGAGGTCGACTCTCCTCACACAGAAAGACGCTGCAAGCAGAGGCAGGACCCAGCAAGTGTTCGTGGCAAAGCGACTCCGCCGACTGAATAGACCTCCAAGCGCACTCGAACATCTTCTCCTGTGCCGATTGAGAAAGCTCCGAAGCAACTCAAAGTCGTGTCGTCAAAACCCTGGAAGGCCTTGCCCAAGAGTAAAGTGGACGTCCCTATCGCTTCTGGGTAATCATTGAACTCGACCACTTAGTTTTAGTATGACTCGATCTTTGGTTGATTCACTTTCCTGTTTTAACCAAGTGAATTCTAAAATTTGCAGCTCTGCCTCTGGGACTTCTATTTACCAAGATGATGGTGACAAGGAGATGGAAGACACAGTTACCTCCCACGCGGGTATAACTTTTGTCATTTTTTCTTTACTTTATCAGCCATTTTGATGGTCGACTGAACTCCTGTAATTGATTTATTTGCAGCTCCACCCAATGTCATTGAACTTCCAGATAATGATGAACATGAGCCACAGAGAGTCATGGGAAGGAGGGGCAGGACTTCAAGAAGTAAGGCACCAGCTGGCAAGACGTCCTAGTCGATGCCGGTGACGGAACCAGTGATTCAGTAGTCTGGAGACGTGAACCGGGCTTTTGTTACTTTTGTTGTTCCAGTGTTGAGTGAACGCCCTTCATCATCGACTGCACAAGTCCCTGTTTCATCTGTTCAACACCACACCTCGGATCCTCAAGATACCGCGACTGGACCCACATCTCCGCTGTTCATCACCCATCATGTTCCGGAGGACCAGGCAAGCGCTGCTATGGAAGCTATACGCCAAGCAGGCCTGATGATGGAGCAGATGGAGACAGTGCACGAGACCAGCCAAGCTGCCTATGATGCCAGTGCAGCTCTCCGAGCCAATGTCCAGGTTAGTTGATTTCCGACTGAACTCCTGTCTTGACGCTTGTTTTGTTAGGATATGCTACCTGAAAACTTTTCATTATGCATACATTTGTCAGTCTGTTCTTCGCATCTATACACCCACTGGGTGTTTCAATTTATGCTCAGTAGTTTTTCCAGCTGAGTCGACTGGGTTATGTTGATTGTATCTTTGTACTAGTGGGGGCATGCAGAGTGCACCCACTGGGTGTAGTCCCCGAGCCACCGTCGAATGTGTGATTCGGCGGGGGTCTTGATAAAAATATCTTGTTCTTCGGTTCTTCCACTCGGTCTGGGCAGAACATGTCGAGTGGAACCTGAACCAGTGGGGGCACGCTGAGTGCACCCACTGGGTGTAGTCCCCGAGACCGCGGTCGACTGCGGGCAGTCGGTTGTGGTCTGAGAATAATTGTTGCATCTTCTCTCTCTTTTTTTCCACTCGGTCTGGGCGGACCATGTCGAGTGGAATCTGGACCAGTGGGGGCACGCTAAGTGCACCCACTGGGTGTAGTCCCCGAGACTACTGTTGAATGTTTGATTCTACAGTAGTCTTAGAGTTCTTTTCACTCGGAGCGAATAATCTTTGACTCTGTCCACTGATGTATCTTTTTACTGACTTCAGAAATCCTGTGAGCTCATCTCCAAATTTGCTGAACTCGAGGAGAAGCAGAGACAGCTCAACCTTGACTTGGAGTTGGCCAAGCAGAACTTGTAGAAGGCCAAAGATGAAGCAGCTGGTATGGAAGGTAACAACTTGTCGACTGTGTGATTGGACTGTCTCCCAAGTCATCTCCTCATTCTTCTCTCTGAACCGAGTGATGTATATATATATAGAGAGAGAGAGAATGGGGTAGGCTTTGGCACAGAAGGACCTTGAACTCGCCGCAGCACAGAAGGAAGCTCGGGAGAAAACAACACTCGCCGACGAGAAGCTGGCTTCAGTCGGGGCGCTAGAGGAAGAAAACGCCAAGCTGATGACATCTCTTGCCGGGGCTAATATAGAAGTGACCCGTCTGAAGAAGGACGAAGTAGCCTTGAACGACAAAATTGAAGACATTTCTCGGAAGAGAAATGACCTGGAGGCTTATCTGGAGGGGCTCACCAAGAAGTTATTCCTTATGCTTGAAGGTACTTTTCCTTGTCCGACTGTTTCGCTCTCATCGATTCACCAATAAGCCGTCGACTAACTAGTTCTTTGTGGTTGTAGAATTATGTCAAAACTTTGAGGACGAAACTAGGCGAATCGAGACAAGCTTGGACCCCGTCAACTCCCCTGTCAAGGATGAAGCTGCCATGAACGTGCTCCGACTGGAATCCCGTCTTGCCAGCGTTACAGACTACCTCGCCCGACTGAAGCTTGCGGTGTCGCGGATTGACATGGCTCTTTGGCCAAATGAGACTCTCCAAAATGACCTCGGGTCCTTGATGACTCGACTCAATGAGATCCCTGGTCGAGTGTAGGAGTGGAAGAAGTCGTCTGCTCGATGCGGTGCCGATGTGGCTCTGTCTCTTGTTCGTGTCCATTGCAAGGAGGCCAAAGAGGAGAAGTTAGCAGCAATCAAGGTTGCCAACACCAAGAGACTTGACTTCCAGTCTTTCATGGAGACCTTCATTGCTGCCGCTACTCGCATTGTAGATGGAATCGACCTGGATGAGTTCGTCGAGCCTGCTAGTCCTCCTCCTGCGAAGTGAACAAACTTTTTATGATCTGATTAAATTTGCCTCGGTATGCCCGAGTACTTTAATCTGCGGTCTGGAACCTCGTGGGATTTATCTAAACTTTGTTGTTTTTCAATCTCTTGACTCTGAGTGGAACTTGATTCTTCAGTCTGAATTGTTACTGACTCTGTGATGCAGCTCAGTCGAGTGGTTCATGAAAGAGGGCACTTGGTGCCTTCCAAAACCTGCACCTTGTCGTCCTTGCAGATCAGGATAGAGCGGACATTGTATTTGTGCCGCAGCTCTAAGGATAAGGTCGCGGTCGACCTGCACCTCGTTGTCCTAGCGGACCAGGATGGAGCGGACATTGCAGCTCTGAGGATAAGGTCGCGGTCGACCTGCACCTCGTCGTCCTTGCGGATCAGGATGGAGCGGACATTGTATTTGTGCCGTAGCTCTGAGGATAAGGTCGCAGTCGACCTGCACCTCGTCGTCCTTGTGGATCAGGATGAAGCGTGTTTTAAACTTAGGCGAGTATGGAACTGCAGCTAAGCCTCCGAGTGGGGGGATTGCTCTCCACTCGATAGGATTTTTTAAACTTAGGTGAGTATGAGACTGCAGCTAAGCCCCCGAGTGGGAGGAGTGCTCTCCACTCGGCAGGATTTTTTTACCTTAGGCGAGTACAGGACTGCAGCTAAGCCCCGAGTGGGAGGATTGCTCTCCACTCGGTAGGATTTTTTAAACTTAGGCGAGTACGAGACTGCAGCTAAGCCCCCGAGTGGGAGAATTGCTCTCCACTCGGTAGGATTTTTTAAACTTAGGCGAGTACGGGACTGCAGCTAAGCTCCCGAGTGGGAGGATTGCTCTCCACTCGCTAGGATTTTTTAAACATAGGCGAGCACGAGACTACAGCTAAGCCCCTGAGTGGGAGGATTGCTCTCCACTTGGTAGGATTTTTTAAACTTAGGCGAGTACGAGACTAAGCTAAGCCTCCAAGTGGGAGGATTGCTCTCCACTCAGTAGGATTTTTTAAACTTAGGCGAGTACAGAACTGCAGCTAAGCCTCCGAGTGGGAGGATTGCTCTCCACTCAATAGGATTTTTTTAAACTTAGGCGAGTACAGAACTGCAGCTAAGCCCCCGAGTGGGAGGATTTCCCTCCACTCAGTAGGAGTTTTTTTAAAACTTAGGCGAGTACGAGACTGCAGCTAAGCCCCTGAGTGGGAGGATTACCCTCCACTCGGAAGGATTTTTTAAACTTAGGCAAGTATAGAACTGCAGCTAAGCCTCCGAGTGGGAGGATTGCTCTCCACTCGATAGGATTTTTTAAAACTTAGGCGAGTACGGAACTGCAGCTAAGCCCCCGAGTGGGAGGATTGCCCTCCACTCGGTAGGATTTTTTAATCTTAGACGAATCGGATTCACAGCTAAGCCCCTGAGTGAGAGGCTTGCTCTTCACTTGGTAGGATTTTTTTGAGACTTAGGCGAATCAGATTCGCGACTAAGCCACCCACTGGGGGATTTTGGACACATGCATAAGTAATAACAATCATTTAGGAGACTATAAAACCATGTCTTTGATAAACAAACTAAAAGGTACTTCTCATTACATCTCGACAGTATGAATACTTCGGTGTTAAAATGGCGGAGAAGCTCCGCATTCCAAGCGCGTGGCTCGTCTTTATTGTGTTCCACATCGTACAGGTGGTATGCTCCGTTGTGGAGCACTTTGGTGATGATGAAGGGACCTTCCCAGGCAGGAGCAAGCTTGTGTGGACGTTGCTGATCCACTCTAAGAACCAGGTCCCCTTCCTGAAATGCTCGACCTCTTACGTTCCTAGCGTGGAACCGACAAAGGTCTTGCTGATAAATGGTCGATCTGATCAGGTCCATCTCTCTTTCTTCTTCCAAAAGATCAACAATGTCTTGCCGGGCTTGTTCTGCTTCTGCCTCTGAGAAAAGCTCCACTCGTGGGGCGTTATGGAGTAAATCAGCCGGCAACACGGCTTCGGCTCCATAAACCATGAAGAAGGGAGTCCGGCTAGTCGACCGATTTGGCGTTGTTCTCAAACACCCACAGTATTGATGGTAACTCATCAACCTAGGCACCAGCTGCATGCTTGAGGTCTCACATCAATCTGGGCTTCAACCCTTGTAATATCAAACCATTTGCTCTTTCTGCTTGTCCATTCGACTAAGGGTGAGCAACTGAAGTGTAGTCGACCCGGGTGCCCTGGGAAGCGTAGAAAGCTCTGAACTCATTTGAATCAAAGTTTGAACCATTGTTTGTGATGATGTTGTGCAGGACACCATATCTGAATGTTAACTCTCTGATGAAGCTGGCGGTGGTTCTTGAATCGAGGTTCTTGATGGTTTTGGCTTCAACCCATTTAGTGAACTTGTCGACTGCAACAAGTAGGTGGGTCAGACCACTTCTGCCGGTCCTCAAGGGTCCAACCATATCCTACCCCCAAATAGCAAATGGCCAGACGAGTGGAATGGTATTTGAAGCTGAAACGGGCTTGTGAGACATGTTCGAGTAGAACTGGCAGCCTTCACACTTGTCAACTATTTCCTTTGCCCTTTCATTTGCTCGCGGCCAGTAAAAACCTGATTGGTACGCTTTGGCCAAGATTGTCCGAGAGGACGCATGGTGACAACAGGTCCCCGAGTGGATATCATTGAGGACCATTCGGCCTTCCTCTAGGTTAATGCATTGTTGAGCAACTCCAGTCACACTCTCCTTGTACAGTCGACCACTTATCATAGTGAAGGCCTTGGATCGACAGACAGTCTGTCGTGCTTCATATTCGTCTTCTGGAAGCTCTTTCCTGAGAATATACGCGATATACGGCACTATCTAGTCAGGAATGATGACCAAAACTTCCATGATTAAGTCAACCACAGCTGGGATTTCAACTTCAGTCGGATCAGTAGAACTCTTAGGTTGCAGGGGCTCTTCTGTGAAGGGATCCTCTTAAACTGATGGTGTGTGAAGATGCTCGAAGAACACATTGCTGGGAATGGTCTCTCGCTTGGAACCTATCTTTGCTAGGTCATCTGCTGCCTAATTCTTCAGTCGGGGAATGTGGTGGAGCTCTATCCCTTCAAACTTCTTTTCTAACTTTCTCACTGCATTGCAATAACCAGTCATAGCTGGGCTTCTGAAGTACCACTCCTTCATCACTTGATTGACCACAAAATCTGAGTCACCATAGACCATTAGGCGACGGACGCCGAGTGAAATGGCCATTCGCAACCCATACAGAAGTGCTTCGTATTCAGCTTCATTGTTGGAGGAATCAAAGTGAATCTGAAGGACATAATTGAGTTTGTTGCCTCGCGGGGATACCAGAACTACTCCAACGTCAGAACCATTCAACATCTTGGATCCATCAAATAACATAGTCCAATGTTCCGAGTGGAATTGAGTCGGTTGTTGTTGTTCGATCCACTCGATGAGGAAATCTGCTATTGCTTGGGACTTGATTGCTTTCTTTGCCTCAAACTTGATATCCAATGGAAGGATTTCAATCGCCCACTTTGCCACTCGACCAGTTGCATCTCTGTTGTTCAAAATTTTTGACAATGGAGAATCGCTGACGACTGTGATGGAGTGATCTGAGAAATAATGTGCAACCTTCTTCATGGTCAAGTAAATTCCAGAGACAAGCTTCTGATAATGCGGATATCTCGGCTTGGACGGGGTTAAGACTTCAAAAGTATAGTACAATGGGCGCTGAACCTTATAGGCTTTACCTTCTTCTTCCCGCTCGACCGTGAGTACTGTACTGACAACTTGTCCAGTGGCTGCAATATAAAGCAGTAGAGGCTCTTTGCTGATTGGAGCAGCGAGCACTAGCTGGGTGGAAAGCTGGGTTTTGAGCTCTGCAAATGATGCGTCAGCTTTAGGAGTCCACTCGAACTTATCAGATTTCTTCATCAATCGTTAAAGAGGCAATGCCTTTTCACCGAGATGAGAGATGAATCGACACAAGGCGTCCAAACAATCAGTAAGCTTCTGAACATCGTGTATACGCACAGGGCATTTCATTCGGAGTATTGCACCAACTTTCTCTTGGTTTGCATCGATCCCACGTTCGGAAACGAGGAAACCGAGTAACTTTCCACCTGGAACTCCGAATATACACTTCAACGGGTTAAGCTTGATATCATATCTTCTCAGATTGGCAAAGGTTTCAGCGAGGTCAGTCAGCAGGTCGGAACCTTTACGTGACTTAACCACAATGTCATCCATGTATGCTTCCACATTCCGACTGATTTGAGTGAGCAGGCACTTCTGTATCATGCGCATGAATGTGGCACCAGCATTCTTTAGAACAAAGGGCATAGTAACATAGCAAAAGCACCTGAATGGGGTGATAAAAGTTGTTTTTATTTTGTTGGGTCCGTACAGTTGGATCTGATGGTACCCGGAGTATGCGTCCAGAAAGAACAATCGCTCACATCCTGCAGTCGAGTCGACTATTTGATCGATGCGGGGAAGAGGGAAGTGATCTTTCGGGCAGGCCCGATTGATATGCTTGAAGTCAGTACACATACCGAGTGAATCATCTTTCTTGGGGACCATGATGACGTTGGCGAGCCACTCAAAGTGGTAAATCTCTCGCATGAACTCAGCTGCCAGAAGTCGAGCCACTTCCTCGCCAATTGCCTTTCTTTTCTCCACGGCGGACCGTCGGAGATGCTCTTTGACAGGTTTTGCCTTTCGGTCGACTCGCAAATGGTGCTCAGCTAGTTCTCTGGGTACACCTGGCATGTCAGAAGGTTTCCATACGAAGATGTCCCAGTTCTCATGGAGGAACTGGATGAGCGCTTCTTCCTATTTGTTGTCGAGTGTTGTTGAGATATGAGTCGGAGCAGCAATGGGATCAGTCAGATGAATGTGAACTGACTTTGTTTCACCAGACGACTTAAATGCAGATTCTAAAGCAGGCTTCGTAGCTCTCAACAAATCACTCGGATCTGCCGTCTTCTTGTATTCTTCCATTTCTATTGTTGTCATCTGTTCATCGGCAATCTTTCAGCCCTTTTGGAAGCACTCTTCTGCTCGCTGCCGATTACCAGTGACTGCAATCACGCCCCTAGGGCCAGGCATCTTGAGTTTGAGGTACATGTAACATGGTCGAGCCATGAAACGATCATACGCAGTTCTTTCCAGGATAGCATGATAAGCACTGTGAAAATCCACAACTTCAAATGTCAACTTTTCCTTATGGTAATTCTTCGAATCACCTAAAACCACGTCTAGAGTGATCTGGCCGAGTGAGTCGGCTTTCTTTCCAGGTATAACTCCGTGGAATCGCATGTTGCTCTCGCTGAGCTTGGACATCGGAATGCCCATCCCTCGGAGGGTCTCACGTACAAAATGTTCAAACCACTACCGCCATCCATCAAGACTTTGTTCAATCGGGTGCCCCCAACGACTGGGTCGACCACCAACGCTTGCCTCCCGGGGGTGGCTACGTGCAGCGGGTAGTCGGACTGGTCGAATGTGATGGGAGTCTTTGACCATTTCCGGTACGTCGTTGTTGCCGGAGCAACCATGTTTACTGCTTTGTTGATGACTTTCAGTCGACTTTTACTTTCAATGTCAGCAAAAATCACCAAAGTGGAATTGACATTGGGAAATCCTTCATCATCCTCTTCTTTGTCCTCATCCTTATCAGATTCCTTCTCTTTCTCACTAGGTTGCTTTTCTCGGAACTGCTATATAAGGACTCGACACTGTCAAGTGGTATGTTTGGGATAGATCAGATTTCCTCTTCATCTTTCTCGATGTGAATGTGACATGGAAAATCCAACATATCATTCCCTGCTGAATCTTTCACTTTCTTGGGGATCCAAGGCCCTTTAGGCTTTCCTTTAGATTTTCCTTGCGTTGCGACTTCAAACTCTCCAGGTCCCGCAGGTTCAGCTTTGCGCTTCTGCTTTCGATTGGAATTACCTCCTCCAGTGTCCTGGCCGGCTAGTTTGCCCTTGCCGCCGCGGAGTTGGTCTTCTTACTCGGTGTTTGCGTATCGAGTAGCTATCTCCATCATTTGGGTCAGGGTCATGTCTCCTGTCTGATCAAATTTCAGGTTGAGCTCCTGATACCGAACGCCATCCTTGAAGGCGCAAACTGCTTGATGCTGAGACACATTCTCCACAGTGTGATGCAATGTGGTCCACCTCTGGATGTAATCCCTCAAAGTTTCATTCTGTTTTTGCATGCAATGTTGCAATTCTGTCAATCCTGCTGGTCGTTTGCACGTGCCCTCAAACATTCTGACGAACACTCGGGCCAACTCCTCCCAGCTGAATATACTGCCCGGAGCCAACTGATTCAACCAAGCTCTAGCTGACCCTTCAAGCATCAGGGGAAGGTGCTTCATGGCCACCTCATCGTTTCCTCCACCGATCTGCACAGCCACTTGGTAGTCCTCAAGCCAGGTGTCAGGCTTCGATTCACCAGTGAACTTATTGACTCTAGTCGCAAACCTAAAGTTGGGAGGGATCTCTGCAGCCCTGATGGCTCTGCTAAAACACTCGGGACCAGAAACATGCACTCTGCTTCTAGTCGGGCGATATCTGTCTTGCCCTTCTCTGTGTGCTCGATTCCTGTCCACCAAACCTTGCACCAAAATTGACCTTGCATCAAACCCTGGTTCTCTTGGGTCAACTGGACTCCTCTGCTCTTCGCTGTACGGGCTCCTATCATCATAATGCCGGGGCACATATGATTCGCCCCTCGGAGGGTGCGTAGGCACTCGATGGCGATCGTCACGGTCGAGTCGATGATCGTGCTGCTCGTGGTTCCGACCCAAGTACTACCCTTTGCGATGCCCTCATCCCTCACGCCGCGGACGCAATCTTGGGATGTGAGCCGACTGAACTGTGTTAGCCACCACAGATCTGCTATGAATTCTGTTACGCGAATGAGACACTGTAGTGTTCTTCTCTCTTGCTGCCCGGAGCAGCGCTTTGATCTGTATCAAACCTATACCAGCTTCCGACTGGGATGGCTAAATAGATTCTGCTATGCGGGCTGCCGCTGTAAGGTTTTGAATCGGAGTGCGGTATACCTGTGGTTCAGGCGGGAACAGCTGGCGCTGCAGTCGACTGGATTCAGGGATCTGCCGCCGAGCGCGATTGTCGAGTGCACGCTGAAGCTTCTCTAGTAGAGTGCGCTCAGCCAGTGTGGCCAAACGCGCCACCTCCATGGCCCGAGCTTCAGAGGTCTCTCCGACAATAGGTGTGTGGAGTGCCTCCATATTGCGGTAGTGAAGTTCCTCCCTCTATTGAGAAGAGAGGGTTTCGGGGTGGTACTCCTCGTGAATGCACGACGGATCGCCGCCGCCATTGTCGCCGTCATTGTGACGCATGCCAGGCGGGCTGCGCGGCGTGTCGACCATCAGGACCTCTGCCGCGGGGTCGCTGCTGTCGCACTTGGATAGGGTCTCGACGGAGCCAGTTGACAGATCGAACAGGCCGTAGAGAGATTCGTCGGGCTTGATTGTCACGACTTGAGGGGTGGCCGACTGTCGCGCCACTGCATGCTTCACCCACCGCTAAAGCCGCGACCGACCAGATCACTTGTGACGGCGAACAGCGGGGAGCGAAGACACCACGGGAGCCGACTGATACTGGGTCGACGGCTGCCGCAATAGGATGCCGTGAACGCATGCGCGAAAGTGCGTCACCCCGCGAACGGGGAGTGCCTCGACGTTGAGGGGAGCTTCCTGAAGCCAAGCGGAGTCGTCGGCGATGAAAACAAGCGCGCCGAGACGGATCTCGCGGCCCTCAGCCAAACCTCTGCCGGAAACCAGGATGATAGGACTCAGATAAATCGCAACCTCACCGGAAACTAAGACACCTGCCCCATGGTGGGTACCAACTGTTGTGGTTCTAAGTCTGACAGTAGAATGGGGTAGGTATGAGGAGGCAAGATCCTAGCTATGATGAAGTTGTGCACACAAGATTAACGAGTTTAGGCCCTTCTCGGAGGAAGTAACAACCCTATGTCTCGGTACCCGGAGGCTAGCGATTGGATTATGCATGAAGTTACAGAGAGTGCGAACCCTTGTCCCAGAGGAGGGGGTGGCTTATATAGAGTGCACCAGGACCCCAGCCATCCCCCGTTACCTAGGGTTCAATGTACATAAAAAGGGGACGTTACTAGTTACATCAGCATTAAAGTGATATAAATGACCCTTAAGTCTACGGAGTGAATGCCCGACCATTGCCATCCAGAGTGACCTTAGATCTTCTGTACTTCGAGTGGTTTATGATGTGGTCGAATAGAATTGGGTTATCCGAGTGGAACTCATGGTCGAGTGGGTTGCATCTTGAGGTGATTCTAGTCGGTAGAATTTGTTGTCCTTTGAATGTCTTCGACCATAGTGCAGTGTCCTTGGGAAGGGTGCTTAGATCAGGTATATTGCCCTACCCTAGGTACATGTCATCATCAGGGCCCACGAGGGTGAGGGGCGCGCTTCCCCCCCTAGGCGCGCCCTCCTATCTTGTGGCTGCCTCACGGTGTTCCAGACTTCCACTCCAAGTCTCCTGGTTTGCTTTTGGTCCAAGAAAGATCATCGCGAAGGTTTCATTCCGTTTGGTATTCCTTTTCTGCGAAACACTGAAATAGGCAAAAAAAATAGAAACTGGCACTAGGCCTCCGGTTAATAGGTTAGTCCCAAAAATAATATAAAAGAGCATATTAAAGCCCATTAAACATCCAAAATAGATAATATTATAGCATGGAACAATGAAAAATTATAGATATGTTGGATATGTATCATTCATAATTTGATTACTGTTAGGGTTGCGTGAGCGACAGAAATACAAAATCGGATAAGCGGGTTGTTGCGTATGGGATTAAAGAGGACTTTACACTTAATGCTATGATTGGCTTTTATCTTAATGACCTTTAGTAGTTGCCAATGCTTGCTAGAGTTCCAACCATAAGTTTGTGTGATCTAAATACGGAAAGTGTGTTTGCTTACTCCTCTCCTTCTTATAAAACTACAATAATGATTACCGATCTAAATATCAATTGCCTAGGGACAAATCTTTCTCATCGTTCTCCAAAAGCTTTAAAACAATGCATAAATCATGACAACTGTGCTCTCACTACAGGAATCAGCTAATTTGCCATCCGCCAAGGCGGACGGCAAAGGCCTTTGCCATCGGCCGCGGATGGCAAAATGCACCGTCAAAGAAAGGATCGGTAAAGAGCTTCTTTGTCGTCTGCTTTCAAAAGCGGACGGCAAAGGGGCCTTTGCCATCTGCGGCGGACGGCAAAGAAACCCGACGGCAATAAATTCGCCGTTAGTCCGTTGGGTGGCTAACGGCAGTGTTTGCCGTCCGCGGCTGACGGCAAATAACATCAGGCCTTTGTCGTTCGCCTGATGACGTCAGTTGGACGTCACTTTCCAGCAAGTCTTTGCTGTCCACCGCAGTAGCCAAAGGCTTTGCCGTCCGCCACTGTAGGCAAACTGACCAAATGGGTCAGCTCCCAGGAAGCATAGTTGGCTGCCACATGGCTTCTTTGCCGTCTGTCGCGGACGGCAAAGAACCCATTGCCGTCGGTGGCTGATGGCAAAGAGCCTGCATTGGCTCTTTTTCTGTTTTTTTAAATCCAACAATTTTCAGAGCAAATATATATGACATATATACATATATTTCACAGGGTTATTTCACAGCGAACATATGACATATCCAGCACATAAGTTTCATCGTACATACATATATAGTTCCATCCATTCATACATAGCAAGTTGCACATACACATTGTTCCATCATAGCATGCTAAGAATACTAGAAGAGAATGAAAGAAAAAACAAGCACTTCATCATAGCAAGCTAGCTTCCATGAAGTGAATGAGATCTGGAAAATGGCAAATAGGAAAGTTAGAAAAAAGGTGACTACAAGAAGAAGTATATGTCATTTATGAGCTAACTTAGGTGAAATGGATCATTTATGAGCTAACTTAGGTGACATGGATTGTTTATGAGCTAATTAAGGTGAAATGGATCATTTATGAGCTAACTAAGGTGAAATGGATCATTTTAGAGCTAACCTAGGTGAAATGGATCGTTTATGAGCTAACTAAGGTGAAGTGGATCATTTTAGAGCTAACTTAGGTGAAATGGGTCATTTATGAGCTAACTAAGGTGAAATGGATCGTTTATGAGCTAACTAAGGTGAAATGGATCGTTTAGGAGCTAACTAAGGTGAAACGGATCGTTTATGAGCTAACTAAGGTGAAATGGATCATCTTAGAGCTAACCTAGGTGAAATGGATCGTTTATGAGCTAACTTAGGTGAAATGGATCATTTATGAGCTAACTTAGGTGAAATGGATCGTTTATGAGCTAACTTAGGTGAAATGGATCATTTATGAGCTAACTTAGGTGAAATGGATCGTTTATGAGCTAACTTAGGTGAAATGGATCATTTATGAGCTAACTTAGGTGAAATGGATCGTTTATGAGCTAACTAAGGTGAAATGGATCGTTTATGAGCTAACTAAAGTGAAATGGTTCGTTTATGAGCTAACTAAGGTGAAATGGATCATTTATGAGCTAACTTAGTTGAAATGGATCGTTTATGAGCTTACCTAGGTAAGATGCATCATTTTAGAGCTAACCTATGTAAGATGGGTCATTTTGGAGCTAACCTAGGAAAAATGGGTCATTTTAGAGCTAACTTGGGTAAAATGAATCGTTTATGAGCTAACTAAGCTAATTATGCCATTTTTGTCATAAGTAAGCTAACTTCGGTAAAATGGATGGTTTTGGAGGTCAGTAAGCTTATTAAGTCATTTTGCAGGAAATAAAGCTAAGTCTAGGTCTTTATGCATTTGTTAAGCAAAACACTAGAGAAACTTACCATGATCATGGAGGTGTATGAGCGGGCTACTAATAATCTCGATCACTATCATCAATAAATGCATAATCATCATCATCACTATCATCAATGACGTGCTCATAGGGTTCAGCGGCATCAAAATGTGGAAGACCACCTTGACGTAATCGGTCAAGCATTGACAGGTCATCCGCAGTAGTAACCTCTTCTTGTTCCGGCTCTTCTTGTTCCTCCTCTGGGGTGATGCCGGATTCACTGTCGCTGTCTACTTCAATGTTTTGGGGTGAAGTATATCGGTTCTTGAAACGTGTTTTGCAAAGACGTGTCTCTTGGAAGAATTCTCCTTCATATGTGTCTGGGTTAATGTCAGGTTCATAATCCTCTTCCTCTGGGGGAGATAGTCTAGCACGTGGCGGCACTTCATAAATGACATCCCACCCTTTCAGATTTGGATTAGTTTGGCAGGCCCACGGTAGATAGAATACTTGGGTCGCCTGTTGAGCCATAATATAGACATCAGGAACATCTAAATGGGTGCTTTGTTTTTGATTTCAACTAGCCCTATATGTTCATGAGTCCTTCTAGTCTCCTTCGGCTGAAACCAATAACATTTGAAGAGTACGGCATTCGGTGGGTTGTCACCATAGAATAGAAGTTCATAAATTGCTTCAACTCTCCCATAATACTCGGTACCTCCTTCGCCGATAGCAATACACAACAATTTGTAGACTTTCGGTCGGCCATAGATAGCTCTTTGCCATAGGTACGAAAGTGATACCCATGATGTCGTATTTGTCAAATGAACGAACCTTATAGTCAAAACCATTAGTGACTTGTCTCAATTCGGCGTCCATAGACTCTGAATTAGCCAACAAGTTTAATACGAAAGGATTGTTGCATTAGGCAGAAATTAGCGAATGAAATGAAATGGTCTAATAGAAATTACCTTTGTTTGAACCAAGAGATGAAACCGGGATAGCCGCCTCCTTGCTTTGCGAGAAGCTGATACTCTTCGACGGAATCCTTTTGGATTACCGCTCCATACGAGAATATGGCGACGTATCGAATATATGAAATATCCAGGAATAAGAGCAGTTCAAAGGAAATAGAAGTTGTGAAACAATGTACCAAGAACTTACTCGATGTATGTCCGCACTTCTGTCAGGTTGTTGAAGATATACAACGTAATGGTCCGCCATTCTTCATTATCCAAAGATACTGGTTTCGAACCACTGGCTGGTGCGAGATTCCCTTTGAATAGGCTGAGGTTGGATCCACCCTTTTGAGGTTCGTCAGCATTGTACCGAGGCTTAGGATTATGCAAATGACGATTTTTGGCTTCATAGTGTGCTGTCACGAAGTTTGCTGCCTCCTTAGTGATGAATGCCTCAGTCATCGATGCTTCAATTCTACGTTTATTTTTGCATTTTTGTCGAAGCATCTTCTGCATCCTCTCAGTTGGGTAGCACCAACGATTTGGCACGGGCCCCCCCAATCTTGCCTCGGTCGAGAGATGCAAAATCAAATGCTGCATTGGATTAAAGAAGCCCGATGGAAAGATCTTCTCTAACTTGCAGATCAACTCCGGTGCCAACTCTTCCATTTCTTCTAGCACATCAGGAGATAGTTCTTTCGCACAAAGAACATGGAAGACATAGCTGAGTTCTGCCAGTTCTAGCCATTCATCCTCAGGGATGAAGCCACGCAGCATCACCGGCATTACCCGCTCAATCCATATGTGCCAATCATGACTCTTGAGACCAAATATCTTCAATTTATCAAGATTCGCTCCCCTCTTTAGATTCGCTACATACCCATCGGGGAACGTCAACTGTTGTTGCACCCACAATATAATTTCCCTCATAGATGGCCTTCCAAGATTGAACCATGTCTTTGGCTTCATCCAGTTCTGCTTTCCTTTCGGTTCTTTCATGTTTTGTAACGTCCTATCACATAGCGCCTCCAGATCCGACTCTAGCCTTAGTATTATCCTTTGACTTCCAATCTATGCCGAACAATGTACCAAAAAGTTCCTCGGTGATATTCTTCTCAGTGTGCATCACGTCGATGTTGTGTGGGAAAAGGAGGTCTTTAAAGTAAGGCAGATCCCATAAGCATGTCTTGTGAGTCCAGGCGTGTTTAGAATTATACCCCTTGAAGTACCCTGGATGCTCTGGATCTGGCTCGAGAGCGTTTAACTGATCCAGGGTCTGCTGGCCTGTCAACGCAGGTGGTGCAGAGTTTTTGACAACTCTACCTCTGATGAAGTTCTTCTTTTCTTTCCTGAACTTATGGCGAGGATCTAGGAACTGTCTATGCATGTCGAAGCAAGAAAACTTGCGACCGGCCTGAAGCCAACAAAACTCAAGAGCTCCCTTGCATGTGGAGCACGGGAACCTTCCATGCACACATCAGCCAACGAATAGCGCATACACCGGCAAGTCATGCGTCGAGTACATGTACCAGACATGCATTATGAAGTTTCGTTTGCTATAGGCATCGTATGTCTTGAACCCATTATCCCAGGCTTCTTGCAATTCGTCCTTAAGTGGTTGCATGTACACATTCATATTTTTCCCTGGATAGTTGGGCCCTAGAACTATCAACGTCAGAAAAATGTTCTTTCTTTGCATAATCTGTCCGGGGGAAGATTGAGTGGAAAGACAAATATGGGCCAACAACTGTATTGGGTTGCCGTCAGACCAAACACACTGAACCCATCCATGCTTACACCGACTCGAGGATGCCTCGGATCTGCTGCTTTGTCATCATGTAATTCATCAAACTTCTTCCACGTAACACCATCCGATGTGTGTACCATCATCAGATTCCCATCTGCATCTAGTTCGGTTCTTTTACCCATTTTGTGCCATGTCATCTATATGGCCGTCTCTTCAACCATGAAAAGGCATTGAAGTCTTGGTACGATTGTCATATGCCGAAGAACACTAATGGGGATTTTGGTCTGCGTCTTCTGACCCATACCGTTATCTACCACAACATACCTGGAAGACTTGCAAATGGGACAATAGTTCAAGTCCTCATATTCAAGCCTAAATAAGGCACATCCTTTCTCACATGCATGTATCTTCTCAAAGGGCATCTTCAGTGCACGGAGGATTTTGTCCGACTGGTACAGGTTTGCAGGCATTACATGGCCTTTGGGTAGAAAGCATCCAAATACTGTCATAATTGTGTCGTAGCATTCTCTGCCCAAGTTGAACTGAGCCTTTAGAGCCATTACTTGTGAGAAGGCATCCAATTGACAAAGCTCAGTGTGCTCGTGGAGCGGACGTTTTGAAGACTCCGAAATTTCATTGAAGGCCTTTGCAGATTCCTCCATCTCCTCATCCAAATCCCGAGCATCATCCAAGTCTTGCACCATGTTTTCCATCCCGGTACCATGATCGTCCATGTGAGGACGAACCACCTCAGCTCGGTCACGTTGGGCAGACTCACCTTGAAATGTCCACACCGTATAATTGGGCGTAAAACCACTCTTCTACAGGTGTTTGCCCATTTCAGCCTCTATCCTCTTTTCCCACTTGTCGCACCGGGAACAGGGGCACCACGTTTTCCTCTGGCCATTTGCAAATGTGGCTTGCACAAACGCCTTGGTTTTTGTGAACCATTCAGTGCTCCATTTGTTCTGACCAGTGTGACCGGTGTACATCCACGCACGATCACTCATCTTGACTTTCAGAGCTACTGGACACACAACAAATATATATATATATATATATATATAATTCACCATGTATATATTCATCAGTTGATCTAGTTTGTCAATTTTATTACTTCCATGCAACCTACACTCTAATAGGTAATGATAGGTCCTAATCCCACCAGAGTATGTGTAGATTGGGTTCATTTTCCCATGCTATGCTCCGGATCTGACGCAAAATTTCGGCAGCACCTCCCCGCTGTTCTCCTGATACACGTCTCTGCAATAAACAGAGAGGATGTGTACCCGGAGAACAACAGGGGAGACACTGACGAAATTTACGCGTCGGATCAGGAGGAAAACATATGGGAAAACGAACCCAATCTACACATACTTGGGCTGTCCATGGATAGCTTTGGACAATTCGAAAGAATCATGATTATAAATATGCAAATGCATGCATATTTATAGATGTAACCCTTTCGAACGGGAGACAAATAGTGGTTACGCATACTGATGATTGACACATATAGCTAGCAAGTTTCATCGGCACGAAGACCGAAACAGAGCAAATGAAGGGGGAGGAGCAGATGTCATTTGTGCTCACCAATGAACGCAGGGGCGGAGCTCGTCGAACGCACGAGGAGGTCGTCAAACACCACACCCTCGCAGCGATGAAACAACTTTTGAATCCACCCGATAAACATAAATATGTATGATGTTTTGCATAACAAAATCGAAAAATATACAACCTAACTCATAATTCACAAATATATGACCACGCCGGCCTCTGGAAGGCCAAAGAGCACCCTCTACATATTCTTCTTTTCTTCTTTTCTTCTTCTTCTTCTTCTTCTTCTTCTTCTTCTTCTTCTTCTTCTTCTTGTCCCCTCGCTTCTTATCCTAGACCTACACTCTCTTCTTCTTCTTCTCCCCTCCTCTTCTTCTCCTACACCTACACTTTCTTCTTCTTCTCCCCTCCTCTTCTTCTCCTACACCTACACTTTCTTCTTCTTCTCCCCTCCTCTTCTTCTCCTACACTTTCTTCTTCTTCTTCTCCCCTCTTCTTATTCTTCTTCTTCTTCCCCTTCTACATATTCTTCTTTTCTTCTTCTTCTTTTTTCATCTTTTTTCTACTTCTTTTGATTATATGACTAATTATCTAAAACCCATGCACTAAATCTAACACTAACACATATATATCTAGCACTAAACCTAACACTAACAATTAAACAGCAAAAAAGGAAAAGAAAAATAACTCACCAGACCGCGGTGGCGGGGGCGGCGGCGACGCTGGGGTGGTGGGGCGCGGCGGGGATGGTGGGGTGATCGGCAAACGGTTGCTTACATAGTGGCGGACGGCGGTGGGCAGGGGCGACGGGTGGTGGGTGGCGGGGTGGCAGGGGCGGCTGGTGGGTGGCGTGGGCGGCGGCGGGTGGTGGGGCGGCTGGTGGGGGGGCGGGTGGGGCGGCACGGGGTGGGGGGCGGTGGGGCGGGGGCGGCGACAGGCGTGGGGCCGGCGACGGGCGGGGGGCGGCGGCGTGGTGGCTCGGGAGGGAAGAGAGGAGAGAAAGAGAGATGGATCCAGGGCGTTAGGTAGGTTACGTCTTTGCCGTCAGCTTTTTTCCTCTTTCCCGTCCGCTAGCTGACGGCAAAGAGGGGGGCCGTTAAGTTTGGATTAATCAGCTCGTTAGTGGGGACCACCACCCTCTTTGTCGTCTGCTAGCTGACGGCAAAGATTCTTTGTCGTCCGCTAGCTGACGGCAAAGAGTAGGCAGATGGCAAAGACCGTTCTTTGCCATCAGCCAGTTCATTGCCGTCCATTTTCTACAAGCGGACGGCAAATACCTTCTTTGCCGTCAGCTAGCGGATGGCAAAGACTTGGCAGATGGCAAATTAGCTAATTCCAGTAGTGCCTTCTTAATTTCTGGCGCTTGTTCTAGAAGGTGATGACACAACATAAAAGTAAATAGATAGTCCCTTCGCAGAGGGAAGCAGTGATTTGCAGAGGTGCCAGAGCTCAACATTTAAAACAAAGGTAAATGATTATTTTGAGACATGCACCCTTCTTATTTACTTCACAACCATCAGTTATCAATATCTCCCATGCTAAACAGGCTAGTGGCGGTTCCCAAGCGATAAAAGTAAAGGTTTTGACTCCATTGGGAGTTTTTGTTTGATTATTCAAGCGATTAACTCTTTTTGTATTTTGCAGTTTGGGACTGGGCATCCCTATTACCGCCCTTTTCTCATGCGATGGCCAGTGAATAAACACTCGACCTGAGAAAAACCCGCTTAGCATGGAAGATACCGACTAGCTCCTGTCATTCCATGAACGATCCAGGCACAGAAAACAGATATTTTTAGAAGTTTTTAGAGGTGGCACATGCAAATTTACTTAGGACGGCAGGGTAATACCATATATAGGTAGGTATGGTGGACCCATCTGGAATAACTTTGGGTTCAAGGTTTTTGATGTACAAGCAGAATTCCCACTTAGTACAGGCGAAGGCTAGCAATTAGATTGACAAGCGGCCAGTTAGAGAGCAACAACGATCATAACCATGCATTACGCATAAGTAACATTGGACACTAGAATGAGTATGATATGAACACCCTGAACATAAATATCATAGAGGCTATGTTGGTTTTTATTCAACTAGATGCATGAACATGTGCCAAGTCAAGCCACTCGAACATTCAGAGGAGGATACCATATCATCATACTACATCACAATCATTTTAATGCAATGCTGATATACAAGATAAATCATTATCAACTCCCGGCTACTTATGCATGGCATGAGAAACTATAATCTCTAATTGTAATTGCAAACATGTCTAATCATAATGGGCTGAATCATGGATACTAGGTTAAACATATTTACACAGACAGAACAAGTAGAGTCCATACCAGTTTCTCTCTGCCGCGGCCAGTTCATCGAATGTCGTCATTATTGCCTTTCACTTGCATGACCGAATGATATGAAAATGATAATAGTGCAAGTGTGCCGTGGACTGAGCTGAAATCTGCAAACATTTTATTCAAGAGGAGAAGACAAGGTAAAATGTGCTCTTTATTAGTTCAACAGTTACTCAAATGAGTGTCACTCAACATTTTCATCGCGGTCTTCTCCTCGGTACAACTCGAATAAAAAGAAAAGAAATTCAGAGAAACACACTGAAATATTTTTGGAGTTTTTGGTTTTCTTGAACAAGAAAATAAAAGGGAAAAGCAAAAACGAGAAAAACTATTTACACGGGAAAGCTCCCAACAAGCAAAAGGAGAACAAGGAAATATTTTTGGATTTTCTTTTTAATACTATAGCTAAGCATGCATAGAAAGTTAATTAACTATAACTATTTTTTTGGTTTTTTCTAATGTTTTTCAAACACACAAGAAGAAAGCAAGAAAATAAATCTAAGCATGGATGATACAATGAAAAAGTGTGGACACCATCAAATGGAATAAGGGGATATGAATGTAAACTCGGTGGAGACACGTACTTCCCCAAGCTTAGGCTTTTGGCCTAACTTGGTAGTCGATCAGTAGCCTGGAGGGTAGTAGTGGTGCTGAGGAGCGGACATCCACTCGTCCCACTGCTGGGGCTCCTGCTGTGCCGCTTCCGCAGTAGCCTGAGCGTTCCAGTAGGCGATGATGTCCGCCGGAATGATCCTATATCCACCCCTGGCAGCAGAACCAAACAAAGCAGGTGCGGGCAGTGGAATAATATCACGAGTTTTAACGCTAAAAACCAGGTTATAAGGAATGGGAATGTCAGGATAATCTCGTGCTAGAAAATGATGGTGTTCCATGCCTGCCCTGTCTAGGTAGACCTTGGTCAAAGGGTAATCATGAGGGCGTATCTCGACCTCGAAGTGAGCCTCCAAATGAGTACCAAAATCCCACCATGTATTTCACCATGTGATTTATTAAGATGGAGGCGACGAGCCACAATAGCTCCCAAGCTATGGGTGTTGTCGCCCTCTACTGCTCAGCATAAAACAGCAAAGTCTGGTGCACTAAGCGCACCTACTTTCTTTCTAGCAAGCAAGCACTTAGCTACAAATAAAGCAAAATAATGTACGGCAGGAAAGTGTATGCACTACAAAAAAATACACTTCCGTGATGATACGTGTTTGTCACAGTAGGTCGTGTTTTCTGTCATGCATGTACATCCATGACGATTTTATGACAGAATCAAGATAGTCATACCTGTGCTGTCGTAGAAGTGTTCCATGACATTACCAAAATTATCATCACGGAAGTGTCCACTTCCATGATGATAAATCGCGCGTCACAGAAGTGCTTTCGTCAAGGGTGACCGACACATGGCATCCACCATAATGGAACACCGTTAAGCTATCGGGTCGGGTTTTGGATCCGATAACCCGTTAACAGCCCCGACCAATGGGGATTTTCCACATGTAAAATCATCATTGGCTAGAGGAAACACGTGTCGGCTCATAGCTGGGACAGATGTCATTCACTCATTGGACAGAAGGCTCCTATGATACGTCGACACATGGCACGGCCCAACAGAGGCCCATTCCTGTGAAAAGGCCGGCCCGTTTTACTTGGTCAAAAGGTAGCGGGCCGGCCCATGGAAAGCCTTTTAACGGCCTGTTCGCATATGGCCCATTTACAGCCCGCTAACCCAAGGCCCGTTACGCCCTATTCGAATTAGGCCCAATAGCCTCATCTGTGCCATCCAATATGATTCCATCCCGTTTTGACTTCTGGCCCATGTATGGCCCATGACGTCTTTTGGCCCATGTGAGGCCCTATGTAACTCTTGGCCTATTAACGAACCGTGGTGAAACTGGCCCGTAATGAACAGTGTATCACTTTACACCCATTAACGGCCCGTAAAGAATAGTGTATCACTTTATACCCATTAACGGCCCGTTATTACGTTGGGTCGTTTCCAGCCCATGTTATCTTTCGGCCTTCTCAGAGCCCATTTATTCTTGGGCTATTTTCCAACATTCTTTTACTTACGGCCCGTTACTCTCATTTTCTGCTTGTGGGCCAAATTCAGCCCGTGGTTACAGTCGGCCCGTTTGTGGTCCGTTAATACGTTGGGTCGTTTTCATAGCGTCATCAAATATGACCTATTAATGATGGCCCGTTATGGTCGGCCCATGAACAGACGATTCCAACTCTAGCTCGTTTACGGCCAGAATGCGGTTTGTTTGGCCCATGTTTGGCCAATCGATCATACGACCCGTATAAGGCCCGTTGATAATATGACCCATAGAAGGCCCATTGTTTCTACCGCCCGTAGAAGGCCCATTGTTTCTACGGCCCGTAGAAGGCCCACTGTTTCTACGGCCCATAGAAGGCCCACTATTTATACGGCCCGTAGAAGGCCCACTGTTTCTATGGCCCGTAGGAGGCCCAGTGTCACTACAGTAAATATTAGCCCATGGTTAGTGTGGCCTAGTTTTAAAAAATTGGTTATTGCAGCCACTAGAAAACCACAGAAAAAGAATTGCACTGACTACAAGCAAACAAATAAACAAGATAACAAGGAAATAAATAAGCAAGCAACTTAGACTAGCCTATCACGGCTATTACACATATTACATCCATTGGGCATCAAAGTTCGCCACCAGTGCAAATATAGGGAACACAGTAGCATATAAACGTCATAGCAAAACAAGTCCAGAACTGAAACCACTTCAGAAGAGCTCAAGAAACAATATCCTGAGTACCCATAATGCTAGCAAGATGCTTAGCAAGCTTATTAACTTTCTCTTGTTTTGGCGCTTATGTCCTCCAGCGCTTGCTGTTGCACCAGAAAGTATGCATCTGAATTCTGCAGGGACTTCCTCAGTCCTCTGGCTTCCTGTCGCATAACATCTGATCGATGTCTTTCAACTTGAAGTTGAGACTCAAGAAGCCAAACTGATTCAGGCAACGAGTTCGAAGAGCTGGTGCCAGCAATGGTAGCCAGTAACTCGAACACTACATCAAGAGAGGACTTTGGGGTTGTCTTAGTGTCTTCAATATAGTTTTTATCAGCTTTCTTGGAGACCAACAGGGATGTCTCACTATCTTGAATCTTATCTGCATTACTTCCTTTACCATTGCATAACAGGGTACTCTTCTCCAATATTTTATCCGCGTTCTAAAAGAGAAACAAACAAACACATCTCATGTTTACAATGTAGTATATGAAACTCATTTTGGTAAACTAGTTCAGTAGTAAGGTGGACAGGATAACAGCATGAAACAAACATATATCTATGTAGTATGGTCACTGTATGGTCTATATCATTCTAGTTGATGTTGCCAAATCAAGATAGATACAGTTCGAATCATATCTATTTAAGACAAAGCAGCATAGACAGAATATAAGCATGGGAAACTACACAGCAATAACAACACTTGTAATGTGCATGGCATAAGAACATAGCTGTTTATTCAATTGAAACTGAAATCAACATAGAGCAAGTTACAACAGCAAACAGCCAAACACATTGAAGAAACAGGTTTAAAACATACCTGTTGTGCCATTGGAGTTTCAATTGCATCCTTCAAATTTGAAATTAGTTGGTATCAGTAAATACAGTGATGTAAGAGCAAAGTAGTATGAACCATAGCTAGGGAACCTGACCTGAGAACAATTCTTCTTCTGCTTTAAGCGTTGACTTCGGGTTCAGAGTGGTGGTCCTCGTGATTTGGGCACTGCAGTTGCCTTACTAGCTACTCGTGTTTGGGTGCTCTGTGGTCGAGACGGTGTTGTGTCAACAGGAACTGGGTGTCTATCTGCTGGGGTTGGGGTTAGAAGGGGTGTAGCTGGTTCTCTGTCCAATTGGGTAGGGGTACAATCTGCATGAGTGTGGGTTATGTGTGGTGGGGCTGATTCTTGGGCAAGTACAACCGTGGTTCTATCTGCATCGACGGGTAGCACAATCTTTTCTAAAGACCATGTTTTTACTCCCACAGATACTACCATCACTCCCTCCAATTGAAATGGCTGATAAACAAGAAAAGTAATTGAATGTACAGACATTGTAAGATAGATAGGTGCAATGGATATTAGGGAAGAAAACAGGGCATGAAACAATTCACATTTATGTTGTCTAAGCAAACAGAATAGCAGGACATAATTTCACATATATGATGGCTAATTAAACAGGATAGCATGACACAATTTCACATGTATGATGGCAAACTAAATAGGATAGAATGACATACTTCAAAATATGATGACTATGTAAACAGGATGACATGATATAACTATACGATGTGTATATTAAAGTGGTTGGCATGCCATAAATCACAAACATGCCGTCGATGGAAACATGATGGCATGATATAATTGACGGATAGAATGACATAATTTAAAATATGATGACTATGTAAACAGTATGAGATGATGTAACTATATTATGTCTTTAGAAAATGGGTTGGCATGCCATAATTCAGATATATGATGTCTATGTAAACATCATGGCATGACATAATTCAAATATATGATTTATATACTAAGGAAGTGAGCAGAGGGCAATCGCATATATGATGTGTCAACTAAGGAGATGGCATTCAATATTGTGTATATGATGTAAAAACTAAGCATTGAAATACAACATATGCATTATATGAGTAATATAACCCTGCCAAGTTTGAGCCTACACCTCAGGGGGATAATAGGACTGGTCGTCTGCCTCTGAATCCTCCTCTAAAGAGCTATCTGTAACCAGCAAGATATCTTCTTCAGCAGGTAGCATTGTTTGCTCTGAAGACCTTGTTTTCACTCCAGATTTCTCCATTACCAATTCAAATGGCTGATGCACAGGAAGAGCAGTTGAGTATACAAACATTGTCGACAAAAGCAATGAGAAATACAAAAAAGGACGGCATGATATAATTCACATATATGACGCTTGCCTAAACAGCATGGCATTGCATAATTCACATACATAATGCCTTGCAACAAGATAACATTGCATAATTCACATATATAATGTCTTGCAACAAGATGGCATTGCATAATTCACATATATGGTAATTAGACACTAAACAGGTTGATTTCACACAAAGCATGTCTAAACTAAGCAAATGACATAGCAATGCAAGATACCATACGCACGATATGAGCAACATAACCCTGCCAAGTTAGGGCATGCACCTCGGGGGGGAATATGACTAGTCATCTGTCTCTGAATCCTCCTCTGAGGAGCTATCGATAACCAGCAAGACATGCGCTTCATCAGATAGCATTGTCTGCTCTGAAGACCTTGTTTCCACTCCAGATTTTTCCATGACCATGCCGAATGATTGATGCACAGGAAGAGTAATTGAATGCACTAAAATTGTTGAAAAAAATTAACACGTAATAAAAAAATAATGGCATGATATAATTCACATATAAGATGACTGGCTAACCAAGGTGGCATTGCAAAATTCACATATATGATGCCTGGCTAGACAAGATGGCATTGCATGATTCACATATACGATAAAGAAACTAAACAAATGGCATTGACACAAAGCATGTCTAAACTAAGCAGATGACATCTTTAATGTATACAGTAAGCAATGCAAGGCACCATATGCATGATATTACCAACATCAGCATGCCAAGTTAGAGCGAAGACCTCATGGGGTAAATAGGAGTGGTCTTCTCCTTCTGAATCCCCCTCAGAACAGTTATCTTCCTCTTGATTACGATCCGAAATGGGTGGAGGGGGCTGCCTTTGCGCCCACCATGGAACGACGTCTGCATGAAATTTTATTGCCACGCAAGGCTCGTCTCTTTTGCTCTACATGATCAGTTCCATTGTGTACAATAACTGGCGTGCATAGGAATAAAACATAGTGAGATTATGTAAGGAGTGCATGCACAAATCCAGAGTGATGGTAGCAAACTGTGGATAGACCCAAAACCAATGATAGCAGGCAGATAATAGCTTTAGTTAAAAAATACAGATAATGGCTCCTTTAATGTTTGTTTGCACCCAACATGAAACTCATAGTAGACACCGGAGATTAACCAGATAGTAGATAGATAGTACTGATTACTGCCCCAATATGTACCCCACAACCATTTAAAAACTCAAGTTTCAGCATTAGTTTGGACCTGACTCAGAGTCTAATAGGTGAACACGACGATAATGTAGCATGGCATCATATTAAGCGACGCATAACGTAAGAAGACACGAAAGAGTGCGACCTCTCTTGTGGACCCGTGTAGTCCTCAAGGTCATCTGCTCAGTTGATGATGGTAATGCAGTTGTTGTGGCTGCCGGCGACGAGGAAGAAGATCTGAGGCGGCGAAAGACAGTCTGGAGAGCGGATCCCTGCTGTGGTGAACCCTTCCGTCGTTGGAGCAGCTGAGCTGGGGTGGAACACAGCGCCGTAGGAGCAGGACAAACCACACAAGGTTTTCTTTGACACATATCTGTAACAGAAGTAATTGAGTAAGGGCTTGTCTGAATTTGAGGATTCTAACAATGCAGGGATAGGAAATAGACAGGAATAGGATAGGAATGCACGTGCAAAACAGAGAATTTAAAAACACATGATTTCTGCCAATCTGGGTGTTTGATTCACAATAATTGGAAGATCACAAGATGCAAAAAAGCATGGTGAGATTAAGTCAAACCACAAGAAAATGTACGATTATAATGCTATTATGCTACTATCTCTTAGTCTTGTGCTTGATGAATAGGAATATGAAAGGAGGAGAAGTGGAAATTAGAATTCCTACGATTTTTCTTTCAAGGAGACACTAAAGGAACAAATCTACAGTTTTCCTTTGCTCCATTCCTTTGCACCAAATTCATGAAAAGTAGTACCATAGGAAACTTTCCAATTCCGATGTTTTTCATTCACTTTTCCTTTCAAGCACTGGCGATTCTAGTAGGTAGGCTTGAGCAAGGAAAATCCTACACTAAAAAATTTTTTTTGTACTATTCTATTACTTTGGACCCAGGCCACGGCCATACTAGCTCAACCCTTAGGCCCATCGACAAATGCACAGCTCAAATGCGCAGAGATAAATAATGATGGCATTCAAGAGAGTCAATCACGGATAGCTAAGTTGCATGGTACCTCACTGCTTGTCATATAGTAGGATAAAATAATCGTATTTCCCGTTACTACGAGTGCTCAGTGGACAATATATATAACATGTAGAGTAAAAAATAGATGCAACAAGTGTACAACCTCTTTGGCGAAGCCATGTCGATCTCAGCGTGATTGGGTTGGTCGGTGAGGATGCTCCAGCTGACTTGGCTGTTGGAGGAGGGGAAGAAGATCTTAGGCGTCCGGAGATAGAGCCCGAGGTACTGCTCCGCTGTGATTGAGGGTTTCGTCGTTGGAGCAGCTCTGTTGAGTGGTACGACGCCGAGGCTGAAGCAGGACAAGAGAGACAACGAACAACATTAACCTGAGTGGAATTCTAATAGCATCTCCAATACATGACGTAAAATACATAACCACAAAGTGCTAGATGTAAAATACATCAGCCGCTCATCTCTGAACTTAACTGCCGAAACTGAATTTAACTGTCGAAACTGCACTTAACTATCGAAACTGAACTTAACTGTCAAAACTGAATTTTGCTGTCGAAACTGAATTTTGCTGTCGAAACTGAAAGCACTAGCAAGGTGAGGCTACACGTTGGTCGACTGACTTTTTCATCTCAAGTCAGTCAATTTTGCAGCCGTTGGATACGAAATCCAGGGCATGTGGTTCATCTTCAACCTCCACCCCCCTGAGCGGCCAGCCACCACCGGCCAAACAGCAGCCCCCCGCCGCCCGCGGATGGCGGTGCGCCACCCCGCCCACCCCGAAAACACTCCCCACCGTCGGTCCGCCGCCTCGCCGGTCATCCCTCTAGGCCCCCCCGTGCCGAGCTTTTTCTCCGGCGATCCCCACGCCACCCCCGCCAACGCCCCGCCACCGCCGGCGACCACCGCCCCCATCCTGAACCCTAAGATAGATAGTGGGGTACCTCTCCGGCGAGCCCCCCTCCCCGCTGCGGCTGGTTCTTCCTTCACCCCGGCGAGCCCCCCCACCCCTGAAAAATCAACTAACCCAAAAGTCGATTCAGTCGACTGAAGTGTAGCTAAATCGAAGCAACATCGCAAGCAAGAGCAAGAGCGAGAGAAGCAGTGCGAGCAAGAGCAATAGCAAGAGCAGACCAGGCAGGGGACCGAGAGCAAGAGCAGAGCAGCAGCGCGAGCGAGAGCTAAAGCAGCAGCAGCTCCTACTGATGTGGACGTCGCCGCCAAGGGAGCGACACCGTGGAGGACGTGGTTGGCGACGCCGCCGTGGATGGAGCCACGCCGTGTCGGCTCGGGACCGAGCGCCGGCAGCACCGTGAGATCGAATCAAGAAGAAAATGCGGCGATTAGTGTACAACCTCTTTGGTGGCGCCGATTAGGACGTAGCTTCATCCGAGGAAACGGTGATGATGATGCTCTTACGGTGGTGCAGGTGAAGATGGCAGTGTGGAAATGGAGGTGGCGCGAAAGACGAGGGGAACGTTGGGGCACCTCCGTGGAGGTGGAGGACAGGGTGGCTGAACCGGCGGGACGATGAGATCGACGACGGATCCTCATCCGGTACGGTGGATGAGGAACGTCGAGGTATTGCTGTGGATGACGTCGTCGGGGAAGAGGCTCCGGCTAGGTGGCGGACGGAGTAGGGTGGGGTTTCGTCGCGGGTTTTCGCGGCCTCGGTGTACGTATGGGTGGGCGGATGGGATGGCAGCGGGGAACCATGGCTTAGAGACGCGCTTGTCCAAAATGTGGGGTAAGTTACGAAAGTACCCCCACCGATTTGAGGCGGTTCTTTCGATTTAGGGGTACCACGGGCATTTCGTGTGTCGAGATTTCACAGGAGGTGGGAGTTTTCGCGCGCGTTGTAATTTCGGAATAGCAAGGCGCGGGTTGAGATGGAGGGAGTTGTCGGAGCACAATGAGACAAAGATATATCTTAAATATTTCGGGCTAACAAGGCGCGGGTTGAAGAGGCAGGAGTTTCTGTAACGCCCTCGATGCGGCTATATCTCTCACGTGTCGAAGCACGACTTAGAGGCATAACCGCATTGAAAGCAATGTCGCAAGTGAGGTAATCTTCACACAACCCATGTACTACATAAGGGAAAGAGATACATAGTTGGCTTACAATCGCCACTTCACACAATTGCATGAATAAAGCATTACATCATCCAGATACACACAAGGTCCGACTACGGAACCAAAATAAAATAAGACTACCCCAAATGCTACACAGATCCCCGATCGACCCCAACAGGGCTCCACTACTGATCGACTAGAACGGAACAACACAAAGGACAAGATCTTCATCGACCTCCTCCATGAGCTTGATTGCGTCACCTGCTCGGTAACATCGGCACCTGCAAACTGGTTTTGGAAGTATCTGTGAGTCACGGGGACTCAGCAATCTTACACCCTCGCGATCAAGACTATTTAAGCTTATGGGAAGGATAAAACGTATGAGGTGGAGCTGCAGCAAGCGACTAGCATATATGGTGGCTAACATACGCAAATGAGAGCGAGGATACAAGGCAAAGCACGTTCGAGAATCTATGATCAAGAAGTGATCCTAGAACAACCTACGTCAAGCGTAACTCCAACACTGTGTTCACTTCCCGGACAACGCCGAAAAGAGAACATCACGGTAACACATGCGGTTGATGCATTTTAATGAATTTAAGTTTCAGGTTTTCTACAACCGGACATTAACTAATTCCCATCTGCCCATAACCGCGGGCATGACTTTCGAAAGTTCAAATCCCTGCAGGGGTGTCCCAACTTAGCACATCACAAGCTCTCACGGTCAACGAAGGATATTCCTTCTAGCGGGAAGACCCGATCAGGCTCGGAATCCCGGTTACAAGACATCCTCGACAATGGTAAAACAAGTCCAGCAACACCGCCCGAATGTGCCGACAAATCCCGATAGGAGCTGCACATATCTCGTTCTCAGGGCACACTCAGATAGGTCAAGCTACGAGTAAAACCAATCCCCAAGTTGCCCCGAGGTGGCCCCGCAGGCTGCCCAGTTCGGACCAACACTCAGAGGAGCACTGGCCCGGGGGGGTTTAAATAAAGATGACCCTTGAGTCTGCAGAACCCAAGGGAAAGAAAAGGCTAGGTGGCGAATGGTAAAACCAATGTTGGGCATTGCTGGAGGAGTTTTATTCAAGGCGAACTGTCAAGGGGTTCCCATTATAACCCAACCGCGTAAGGAATGCAAAATCCGGGAACATAACACCGATATGACGGAAACTAGGGCGGCAAGAATGGAAGAAAACACCAGGCATAAGGCCGAGCCTTCCATCCTTTACCAAGTATATAGATGGATTAATTAAATAAGAGATATTGTGATATCCCAACAAAACATCCATGTTCCAACATGGAACAAGCTCCAATCTTCACCTGCAACTAACAACGCTATAAGAGGGGCTGAGCAAACTGGTAACATAGCCAAACAATGGTTTGCTAGGACAAGGTGAGTTAGAGGCTTGGCTCAACAATATGGGAGGCATGATAAGCAAGTGGTAGGTAGCGCAGCATAGGCATAGCAAAAGAGCGAGCACCTAGCAAGCAAAGATAGAAGTGATTTCGAGGGTATGGTCATCTTGCCTGAAATCCTGCAAGGAAGAAGAACGAGTCCATGAAGTAGACAAATGGACGTAGTCGAATGGGTCCTCACAAATGCGACATTAACGGAACCAACCCAAAGAAGCAACACCTGAAAGAAGCACACAACATAGTAAACAACTAACACATGAACATGGTATGATATGCGGGATGCGGGATGCGGTGCATATGCATGATTTGGACATGAATGATACAACCTAGCCTCAACTTGGAAAACCAAGAGTGCCACTGGAGAGATGAGGTGATTTCGTTTGAAATCGATATAAAGATCACCGGAATCGGATGCACGGTTTGGAAATGGCAAGCAAAACAAATATGGCACCGGTCTGGGATAAACAGCAAGTAGCCATATAAATGCATCAAGATGAATATGCTACAGCACTCAAACATGAAAACAAAATACATGTAAGGGATCCATCATGAAGCTTGACAAAAGATGAACACTGAGCTATGGCTAAATCATCGATTAACAGGTTCAAACAAGCATGGCAACAGTGCAAATGATAACAGGTTTCGGACTTAGTGAAATTAACACAAGTCTGGAATTTATCATCAGGAAGCACACTTTACAGCATGAAAACTACATGCTACAGGAACATATCATGGCAAAACAAGGCATGGCATGAAGCTACTCAAAGCACTTAACAAAAGTACCTTAGTGACCTTGAGCCAAAAGGGATCAGAAAATACAATTGCAAGCATGTGAACATAGCAAAAACATAAACAGATTCAGACTTTGTGAAAAACTGGAGCATGCAAAACAGTTAACAAGTAGGCATGTTAACGAGCTCGCTGCACTCACTATAGAGGATGGCATGACAAACTAAGCATACAACCATCAAGAAGACATGGCATAGAAGCTAGAAATGGCAAGAACAACATCATAGCAAGCACGGATCAATAGCAACATCCTCGGCAAAATCGCTAAACATGTCAACAATCTGCCAGGATCATTTTATAGCAAAAGTAGAGCTCGATTGACTCAAGCTAGGGTGCTCCATAATTGCAACCAAAGACATGGATGGATAGAACACAACAATATTAACAACACATCCTTACTGATCATCCTCAAAAGAGGCACGGATCACTAGGAAACAACATGAACATATGGCATAACAACAAAATCAGGACAAGGACTTAGTGAAATTCTAAGTCCCTGAAATCAGCATTACCAATTCGGCTACTTTGCAAGCTTGTGCTAGTCACTACAAATATCGCAAAAATACATGGAAAGAACCTCTGTAAAGATGGCATGGCATATAACAAAACACATGTAGAGCTCAGGGTCATAGCATGCACACATTAATCATGGCAAAAATGACAAAATGCCATTTGCTGAAACAGATCTGACAAATTCATCACATAGCCCTCTTCCAATAGCATTTCGGGCATCAAGATAGCTCAAATGAAAATGATGAAATGAGATGAAATGATCTACTCGTCAAGACGAACATTTTGATATGCTACACGCACGAATCGGAGCAACGGTGACGGAGTAATCACACGATGAAGATGCACACATAATATGATATTACAGGGACTTAGTGAAAAACATGGAGGCAAAACTGGACGGGGGCGTCACCTCGTGGGCTTCGGCCCAGGAAGTAGTTGGGCTGTTGGATTAGACCGGATGTGGGGCGGGGCCCACGGAGAACAGGGCAGGCCCGAGCGGGCACTCGTCCTCCTCCCGCTTGAGCAGGAGGGAGGCGGCCATGGCAAGGCGGCGCCGGCGCCGGTCGGCAAGGAGGCCAGGAGGGGGCCGGCAGCGAAAACGGGCGGATCCGGCCGGCTGGGCACCGGATCTGGCCGGAGACGCGCGAGGACTGCGGTAGGGCACGGCGGTGGCATGCTGCACGGGCGGAGCGGCGGCGGTTAGCGAAGTCAACGAGGGAGAGGTAGGGAATGGAAGGAGCAGAGGACGGGAGGACGACCTGGCGGGACAGCGGCCTCGAACTCCGGTGAGAGGCGCATGGCGGCGGGTGTGGATCCGCACCTGCGGGGGGCGGCGGCGACCGGGCCCGTGCGGGCCCGCGATGGGCTCCGCGGGCCGGCGCGGTGGGAGGCGGCGCGCTGGACAGGTGGCGGGCGCCGGTTGGCTGCGGCGGCGGGGAAGGGTGACATGTCGCCTCCCGGTTGGCCGGGGCGACATGGCGGCGGGATGGACGCGTCCGCCGGCGGGCGGACATGCCCGGCGGCGCGGAGGGAGGTGATATCTAGGGTTCGTCCGCGAAATTTCGGGGGAGGCCACATATTTATAGGTAGAGGGAGCTAGGAGAGTCCAAATGAGGTGCGGTTTTCGGCCACACGATCGTGATCGAACGACCGAGATGATGGATGGGGTTTAGGTGGGTTTTGGGCCACTTTGGAGGGGTGTTGGGCTGCAACACACACGAGGCCTTTTTAGTCCCTCGGTTAACCGTTGGAGTATCAAACGAAGTCCAAATGGCACGAAACTTGATAGGCGGTCTACCGGTAGTAAACCAAGGCCACATGACAAGTCCCGGTCCAATCCGAAAAAGTTTAATGCCCGCACACGAAAAGGGGTAAAAGGGGACACCGGATGACATAGGAGCGCCGGATTGCAAAATGGACAACGGGGAAAATGCTCGGATGCATGAGACGAACATGTATGCAAATGAAATGCGCATGATGATATGATATGACATGCATGACACGCAAGCAAAGACAAGGCAACAATAGCGAATAACTGGAGGACACCTGGCACATCGGTCTCGGGGCGTCACAACACTCCACCACTACGAGAGGATCTCGTCCCGAGATCTAGAATGGCACCGGAGGGACAACGGAAAAGAAAGAGAAGAGGTAAAACTAAGTTGCTTCTTTGACAAACGAGTGAAACCAAAGAACCTTGAAAAGGTTAAGCCATCTCGAGAAAAGAATACAATGGAGATGAACGAAGTTGAAAGCACTCCGTTAGGAAAAGGAACAAGAAAGAACAAATTCGAACAACACTCCGGTTGAAAAGAGATGCAAGACTTGATAAGGCGAAAAGAACTTGAACAAAAGGGCACAACACTCTGGTTAAATGAATAGGCATGAAAAGAACATGATCTTTGACAAAACGAGATGATGGGTGAAAAGAACAACATCGCAATGCCTCCGGAACGAAAGAATAGAAGATAGATAATTGAAATAGGAGAATGGCGAAGAAAATGCCAACTTCTGCCACAAAAGAGCTTGAAAAGGCATCCTTAGGAGGAGGGTCGAACGGAATTGTTGTAAAAAACCAACAACGAAAAGAGTAAGCTTGATATGGTCTTATGGAATACATCTCAAATTATGAGGTGACAACCTGCCACTCACGTGAAAAAGAATTGGATTGATAAGAACAAGGAGACGAGAAACTTATTTCACCAGGAGGATAAATGAAGAACTTGGGTCATATATTATCACCATTAATAGCAACAATCCTTAGGGAAGGCTTTAGGTGGAATATAACCCAAGATAACTTAAATGACGAGATTGGTGGATTTAAAATATCTCATTTCTGACAACTTTTGAATCATGAAACATGAACTCAAATTATCAAGAATGACATAATACCACCTTCAATGATACGGAAGAAAGAATTGCACTCCGGATAGCAAGATGAAGAATGCTTGAACTCCTCTGAAAAGAATCTTGATGATCACTTCGAGAAGGAAAATAAACCTTGATGAACTATCATGTAGAACCTCCATGAAGAACTTCGTTAAACAAAAGGATGATCAAACGGAAGGAAGGAGAAATTGAAAACACAAGGTGAAGCCTTGCGATGATTTAGATGGATCTTCGTGATGATATAATTGAGAGAGCTTGGAACTCCAGGAAAGAAAAAAAATGAAACAATTGAAAATCGAGAGCTTGATGAGCCTCCGGAATAAGGAGTTGGATTTACTCGATGAAACAAGAATAAGAATTATATTATGCTTATCCTTCACCAATTCAAATTGATGACAAGCAATGGAATTGGCATACTACTTATTCTCGTTGGAAAGGATTAGGAGAGATATCGATAACTTGATAAGGTCTTCAACGAAACACCGGTAGGATTGAAAATGAACGAAGTAAAGATATAGAAACACCGGGAAAAATTAGCAAATGAAGGAAGATACATGAGAGGGTTTAGATCCATGAGA
Organism: Triticum urartu; assembly: GCF_003073215.2. Taxonomy (NCBI): domain Eukaryota; kingdom Viridiplantae; phylum Streptophyta; class Magnoliopsida; order Poales; family Poaceae; genus Triticum; species Triticum urartu. Next base: position 383,214,925 of record NC_053025.1, on the reverse strand, counting down.
ACGAAGAGATCATGAACTGATTAGAGGATATTCGTACGATGCACCGGTAAGATTTCGAGAAATGTGAGCAGCCAGCTGAAATGAATAATAATGAGATGATGGCCTCTGGAGAATCAAACTGAAAAGACTCCTGAATTTGCACCGGATGGGTGAAAAGAATAGTCACAAAGAAAACAATTATGAGAGGAAGACATCAAGCTAGAACCACGAATCTTGAAATGAATGGAGCAAGATTTAAGAGAAACTCTTCTTTGGTCTTCAAAATCTGAGAATGACGATGAGAAACACCACCATGAATTATTTAGACACTCTGGAAGAATCAAAACGAAGAGGTTGAGCCAACGATGAAAAGAATTCGACAGATCTTGGAGAAAAACATAAGACTGATGATAATTCATTCTTACGTCAACTACGAAAAGAATTTGAAAATCTCCGGGAAAATAAGAAGAGTCAGGTAAGATCCTGGGAAAAGACCTGTGGGTTAGGGCCCACTCAGGAGAAAACACCGTTAGAATGATTAAAAGAGAGATTGCACTGGTTTAAAACAAATGACTTGAATGAGATAACTTCCTCGAAAGATCTTGAAAGAATGAGAATACACTCTAGCATCTTCTGAGATATCTTCCGCACTCCGGAACAAATGAATAGCGAGAGGTGAATGATTATGAGGAGCACCGGCATAACAAGGTATTTGAAACGAGGAAAAATATGGTCAACAAAGCTTGACTTGAATCCACCGGAGAAGAAAAAGAATGAAGAATGACGAACTTTCCGTTAGGATCTTCAAGAGAATCGCCGGATAAGAATATTGACGGAAAAGGATGGAGAGACTTCACATCAATAAGATGGATACTCGATAAAGAAATCTGAGTCCTGGGAGAAACAAGGGTGGGAGGGTGGGAAAACAAAGACAACTTGGGATGGATGAACGAACACCGTTGAGAAAGCTGAGATTGGATCTTGCGGATGTTGAAAAGTTCGGATCCGCTTGAAGAGAAGCACACCGGTCGAAAAGGATTGGAAGACAATCTCGATGATCAAGAAGGATTAGTATTCACATAGGAATATGAGAACACCACTTAGGAAAAAGGTATGGAATCCACATTTGACTTCGAAGCAACTCGAATACCATAACTCAAAAAAAAACAAAACATTGGCTTGCGGAATAAGACGGAACAAACATATGATAGAGATTTCGTCCAAAGTTTTCATGGTGGGGCCTACACGGGCTCGATCGTATAGCACCATCATGTACAAGGCAGTGCACATGACATACGAAGCGTCCCCGAGTCGGCATAGCCAAGGACTCTTTAAGACACAACGAGACCACTGTAAAACCAACCGTGGATAGGCGGACCACTAGACGTCGAACCCCAATTTCATATCATACATCTGTTGGGAACATATCCTAAGAGCTACTTGAATTCCCACTTATAAACTCCCAAAATTTTACGGTTATGCAATCAGGTGTTGGGGATACAGGGGAAGCATAATATCTCACCCAAATCTAGCAAATCCTACATCCATCTCTATCCATCCTTCAACACATAACCCAAAAACCTTCGGAAATCCTTTACCTCAACCTTTGAAAAGCATCCGTTATACGAGTTATGGCGATACTCCCGAACTCCCGACCCAGTACTGGGTGGCGTCGAGGTTATCTTACCAACAACTGCATAAAAGAGATTTTTGATGTCGGTGAAACTAAACTCAGGTATTCCAGAACTGCAACGATAAAATTGTGACGACAACACCTCGAAGCTCAACTCCCCGGGACACTGCCACAACCCCTAAATGTCAGAGGCACCAAGAATAATGTTCTCATCACAAAACCATCGGAAAGATTCCAAGATACCTGCGTGATCCTAAAAAAATAGTGAAATTTGAGAAGAGAAGAGTCAAAACTCTACGTCAGGATGCCTCACCAGAGCGATGAAGGGACTGGGGAGTAAAAAGAATTCCTAACTCTCTGATATATAATCCTAAATGACTCAAAACATTTTTTCTAGACTCATCAACGCCAACGATTCGATCAAGCAGGGGGCTCCTAAGTTCGGGGAAGGCTCTGATACCAACTTGTAACGCCCTCGATGCGGCTATATCTCCCACGTGTCGAAGCATGACTTAGAGGCATAACCGCATTGAAAGCAATGTCGCAAGTGAGGTAATCTTCACACAACCCATGTACTACATAAGAGAAAGAGATACATAGTTGGCTTACAATCGCCACTTCACACAATTACATGAATAAAGCATTACATCATCCAGATACACACAAGGTCCGACTACAGAACCAAAATAAAAGAAGACTACCCCAAATGCTACACAGATCCCCGATCGACCCCAACTGGGCTCCACTACTGCTCGACTAGAACGGAACAACACAAAGGACAAGATCTTCATCGAGCTCCTCCTTGAGGTTGATTGTGTCACCTGCTCGGTAACATTGGCACCTGTAAACTGGTTTTGGAAGTATCTGTGAGTCACGGGGAGTCAACAATCTTACACCCTCATGATCAAGACTATTTAAGCTTATGGGAAGGATAAAACATATGAGGTGGAGCTGCAGCAAGCGACTAGCATATATGGTGGCTAACATACGCAAATGAGAGCGAGAAGACAAGGCAAAGCACGTTTGAGAATCTATGATCAAGAAGTGATCCTAGAACAACCTACGTCAAGCATAACTCCAACACCGTGTTCACTTCCCGGACACCACCGGAAAGAGACCATCACGGTAACACATGCTGTTGATGCATTTTAATGAAGTTAAATTTCAGGTTTTCTACAACCAGACATTAACAAATTCCCATCTTCCCATAATCGCGGGCACGGCTTTCGAAAGTTCAAATCCCTGTAGGGGTGTCCTAACTTAGCCCATCACAAGCTCTCACGGTCAAGGAAGGATATTCCTTCTAGCGGGAAGACCCGATCAGGCTTGGAATCCTGGTTACAAGACATCCTCGACAATGGTAAAACAAGTCCAGCAACACCGCCCGAATGTGCCGACAAATCCCGATAGGAGGTGCACATATCTCGTTCTCAGGGCACACTTAGATAGGTCAAGCTACGAGTAAAACCAACCCTCAAGTTGCCCCGAGGTGGCCCCGCAGGCTGCCCAGTTCAGACCAACACTCAGAGGAGCACTGGCCCGGGGGGGTTTAAATAAAGATGACCCTTGTCTGCAGAACCCAAGGGAAAGAAAAGGCTAGGCGGTGAATGGTAAAACCAATGTTGGGCATTTCTGGAGGAGTTTTATTCAAGGCGAACTATCAAGGGGTTCCCATTATAACCCAACCGCGTAAGGAACGCAAAATCCGGGAACATAACACCGATATGACGGAAACTAGGGCGGCAAGAGTGGAACAAAACACCAGGCATAAGGCCGAGCCTTCCAGCCTTTACCAAGTATATAGATGCATTAATTAAATAAGAGATATTGTGATATCCCAACAAAACATCCATGTTCCAACATGGAACAAGCTCCAATCTTCACCTGCAACTAACAACGCTATAAGAGGGGCTGAGCAAAGCGGTAACATAGCCAAACAACGGTTTGCAAGGACAAGGTGGGTTAGAGGCTTGGCTCAACAATATGGGAGGCATGATAAGCAAGTGGTAGGTAGCGCATCATAGGCATAGCAAAAGAGCTAGCACCTAGCAAGCAAAGATAGAAGTGATTTCGAGGGTATGGTCATCTTGCCTGAAATCCCGCAAGGAATAAGAACGAGTCCATGAAGAAGACAAACGGACGTAGTTGAACGGGTCCTCACAAACGCGACGTTTACGGAACCAACCCGAAGAAGCAACACCAGAAAGAAGCACACAACATAGTAAACAACCAACGCATGAACATGGTACGATATGCGGGATGTGGTATGCGGTGCATATGCATGATTTGGACATGAATGATAGAACCTGGCCTCAACTTGGAAAACCAAGAATGCCACTAGAAAGATGAGGTGATTTCGTTTGAAATCGATATAAAGATCACCGGAATCGGATGCACAGTTTGGAAATGGCAAGCAAAACAAATATGGCACCGGTCTGGGATAAATAGCAAGTAGCCATCTAAATGCATCAAGATGAATATGCTACAGCACCCAAGCATGACAACAAAATACATGGCAGGGATCCACTCATGAATCTTGACAAAAGATGAACACTGAGAGACGGCTAAATCATCGATTAACAGGTTCAAACAAGCATGGCAAAAGTGCAAATGATAACAGGTTTCAGACTTAGTGAAATTAACACAAGTCTGGAATTTATCATCGGGAAGCACACTTTAGAGCATGAAAACTACATGCTACAGGAACATATCATGGCAAAGCAAGGCATGGCATGAAGCTACTCAAAGCACTTAACAAAAGTACCTTAGTTACCTTGAGCCAAAAGGGATCAGAAAATACAATTGCAAGCATGTGAACATAGCAAAAACATAAACAGATTTAGACTTTGTGAAAAACTGGAGCATGCAAAACAGTTAATAAATAGGCATGTTAACGAGCTCGATGCACTCACTATAGAGCATGGAATGACAAAGTAAGCATACACCCATCAAGAAAACATGGCATAGAAGCTATACATGGCAAGAACAACATCATAGCATGCACGGATCAATAGAAACATCCTCGGCAAAATCGCTAAACATGTCAACAATCTGCCAGGATCATTTTATAGCAAAAGTAGAGCTCGATTGACTAAATTTAGCATGCTCTATTATTGCAAACAAAGACATGGATCGATAGAGCACACCAACATTAACAAAACATCCTTACTGATCATCCTCAAATGAGGCACGGATCACTAGGAAACAACATGAACATATGGCATAACAACAAAATCAGGACAAGGACTTGGTGAAATTCTAAGTCCCTGAAATTAGCATTACCGATTACGCTACTTTGCAAGCTTGTGCTAGTCACCACAAATATCACAAAAATACATGGCAAGCACCTCTGTAAAGATTGCATGGCATATAACAAAACACATGTAGAGCTCAGGGTCATAGCATACACACATTAATCATGGCAAAAATGACAAAATGCCATTTGCTGAAACAGATCTGACAAATTCATCACATAGCCCTCTTGCAACAGCATTTCGGGCATCAAGATGAGCACAAATGAAAATGATGCAATGAGATGAAATGATGTACTCGTTGAGATGAACATTTTGATATGCAACACGCACGAATCGGAGCAACGGTGACGGAGTAATAACATGATGAAGATGCACACATGATATGATATTGCAGGGACTTAGTGAAAAACACGAAGGCAAAACTGGACCGGGGCGTCACCTCATGGGCTTCGGCCCAGGAAGTAGTTGGGCTGTTGGATTAGATCGGATGTGGGGCGGGGCCCACGGAGAACAGGGCAGGCCCGAACGGGCGCTCTTCCTCCTCCTCCCACTTGAGCAGGAGGGAGGCGGCCATGGCAAGGCGGCGCTGGCGCCGGTCGGCAAGGAGGCCAGGAGGGGGCCGGCAGCGAAAACGGGCGGATCCGGCCGGCTGGGCACTGGATCTGGCCGGAGACGCGCGAGGACTGCGGTAGGGCGCGGCGGTGGCATGTTGCACGGGCGGAGCGGCGGCGGTTAGCGAAGTCAACGAGGGAGAGGTAAGGAATGGAAGGAGCAGAGGACGGGAGGACGACCTGGCGGGACGGCGGCCTCGAACTCCGGCGAGAGGCGCATTGCGGCGGGTGTGGATCCACGCCTGTGGGCGACCGGGCCCGTGCGGGCCCGCGATGGGCTCCGCGGGCCAGCGCGGTGGGAGACGGTGCGCTGGACAGGTGGCGGGTGCCGGTTGGCTGCGGCGGCGGGGAAGGGTGACGTGTCGCCTCCCGGTTGGCCGGGGCGGCGGGATGGACGCGTCCGCCAGCGGGCGGACATGTCCGGCGGCACGGAGGGAGGTGAGATCTAGGGTTCGTCCGCGAAATTTCGGGGGAGGCCACATATTTATAGGTAGAGGGAGCTAGGAGAGTCCAAATGAGGTGCGGTTTTCGGCCACGCGATCGTGATCGAACGACCGAGCTGATGGAGGGGGTTTAGGTGGGTTTTGGGCCACTTTGGAGGGGTGTTGGGCTGTAACACACACGAGGCCTTTTCGGTCCCTCGGTTAACCGTTGGAGTATCAAACGAAGTCCAAATGGCACGAAACTTGACAGGCGGTCTACCGGTAGTAAACCAAGGCCGAATGACAAGTCTCGGTCCAATCCAAAAATGTTTAACGCCCGCACACGAAAAGGGGTAAAGGGGACACCGGATGACATAGGAGCGCCGGATTGCAAAACGGACAACGGGGAAAATGCTCGGATGCATGAGACGAACATGTATGCAGATGAAAAGCGCATGATGATATGATTTGACATGCATGACATGCAAGCAAAGACAAGGCAACAACAGAGAATAACTGGAGGACACCTGGCACATCGGTCTCGGGGCATCACAGTTTCGCAGCACGATAGACAGAGATGCTAGCTTGAATTTTTAGCATAACAAGGCGTGGCTTGAAATTTCAGAAGAACAAGCTTAACGTGTACCCAAAAAAGACAATTTGCACCTCAACACGCACAACACACACACAAACACCATTTAGACTAGAGTAAGGTACACGTGCATTGCACGCATGAGATTTGGCAACCAAATTATGAATAAATACCACATTATAGCATGCAAGCTTTGAGTCATATATGCATGATGTAGATGTTCGTTTAATTCTTATAGTTCATTTCATTCAAAATCATCTAGTTTTTATAAGAAAGCTAATCTATTTTAAGATTCATGGAATTGTGCGTCGTAAGACATAAAGTAAAAACAAATAATGGCAAATCATGTAGAAAAACATTTGGGAAATTCTGATACGGAAGATTCTAGAACAAATAAGAAGTGCTTGTGTTTTGATGTTTGTGCATTATGCTTAAGTTCAACCATGGAGTCTTCTAGATTATACATGTGGCGAAATCTGGTGGAATCTAGATGATATCCAACGGCCAGTAGTGCTCAAATTTGCCATATTTGGACCATCGGATTCGCCTCATCCAACAACCATCTTTCAAAGTTAAAGTTACCCGCACACAATATAAAAAAATATAAAATATAATATATATATGGGTATAGATATAGATATGTGATGCGAAAGCCGCCCATCATCTCCAATTAGAATAGTGTGTCCATGCACGGATGCGACGTGGCCAAATGATGTCTGCCATCGGTATCTCAAATTCAAATTAGTCTGGCCTTGTTCAATGTGTATACATTACAACATGCTTGTTTCCAAACCACACCGCGCAGATCTCCGTTATATTCATGCATGCATGGGTTTCAAACATCATGATCTCTTATTCAAATATTTGAGCTCAACTTTACATTCATTATGACCTCACCTATTCTTTTACACCCACACAGTAGTCTTCTCTTTATAATTGTACCACTAACTTTCTCTCATGCATGCATGCACACACACTACCAGTCGGCATTATCCATCGCACACATGCAATCTTTTTCTTCAGGTGGGTCTCCCATGAAGGCACACACCCACACACATCCCCCTCTTCATCATATCGGGCATTCTTTATCTCTCACACGTGCATGCGCAACGATCGGTGTTCCTCTATGTATGTGTGTATATAGCTAGGTCTTTCATAGTTTTCCACACAAACCAATCAATCGATATATCCAGTGAGGTCTCACCCTCTTTCCCACATCCACATCGATCAATCTATACCTCTCTATATAGGATTAACATATATAGCTAATACACCCACATTAATTATATATCCAACGTCCCCCTCTCATCATCCATGCCTTCCGCTTCATCTCTCAGACGCGTGCACAATGGTGAAGACAGGGGCAGTAAGGGCCCTGCCCCCCTCCCCCCTAACATCACTATATATAGAGGCTAATATGAATGTGATCATTAGACAATTGCTGCTAAAATGGTTTAAGTTCATGAATTGACCCTCCTCGTAAAGGATTAGCAATGCTTGGCCCCCTAGCTCATTTATTTTTCATGGCTCCGCCATGGCGCGCAACAGCGCACGTGTTCGCCCCCTCTCTCTAAATATCGATCTCGCACTTGTGCATTCCTTCATAGTCTCCCTCCACTCAGCCCCTCGCACCATCTTCTAGCCCCCCCACCGGATTTTTCCACATGTACAATCTAGTAGACTCCATGGTTGAACTTAAGCATAATGCACAAACCTCAAAACAATAGTGGTTCTCTTTTGTTCTGGAATCTTCCGTATCATAACTGCCCAAAAAAATTCTAGTTGAATTGCCATTATTTGTTTTTACTTTATGCTTTACAACGCACAATTTCATGAATCATAAAATAGATTAAGGGCTTCTTTGATTCAATGGATTCTCAAAGGAATTTTGGAGGATTCTAATCATTAGGAATTTTTCCTATCTTGGTTGTTTGATTCGTAGGATTGCAAACCATAGGAATTTTTCCATATGATTCATTTGCACTAGATTTCATAGGAAACATCCCATCCACTCAAACCTCTTTGAAAGAATTCTGCGTTTTATCTATGCACAATCAAACACTCGTACAATCCTGTAGGATTCAAGACGACATTCTACTATAATCCCATGTTTTTCCTATTCCCGCGTTCTTACCTTTTCTATAAAAACTAATTGATTTTGAATGAGATGAACTATAAGAATTAAAGGAAGGGCTACATCAGGCATATATGACTCAGAGCTTACATGCTATAGTGTGGTATTTATTCATAATTTGGTTGCAAAATCTGATGCGTGCAATGCACGTCTACCTTACTAGTACTTCGAGTATGTGCAAAACACGTAAATTAGAATACCAATGGCACGCTACACAGTGTCTCTCTTACAGTTCATGAAGCCATGTGGCGCATGTGGAGGCGTTGTCACAACCTCCTTGCGTGGATTGATCACAGTGACGTGCTGCTGGTTCCAGAAGAATGTACTCGTCCTCCCTGAGCCATACTGGCGATACATGCATGAAGCGAAGATGTGCACGCACGCCACGCACGCACTCATTCCCTCACACGCACACGCGGGTACACGGGCGGACGCAATTTTGTACCAAGATCCACCCCATGTGATAATTTGACGCGTGTAAAGTCGTTCACTTCATTGATGGTCAATTAATACAGCGCATGCAATTGAGTGGACGTGAGGGTGGAAGAAAGACATTATTACTCCACTGCGCGCATGCGAGTAGTTAAATCGTGGGTTGCTAGTAGTACTTCCATTGGTCTCCTTCATATTTTGTGCCAATTTTTGACAGTAGCATAATATTTACGCATTTGAGCAGTGTAGTACTTGAAATTTATGTTCCGTTAAACTCATCGGGAGCCGTTTCGGGCCTCGAAACCAAAACCATCAATTAATCTTTACCTTGTTCCCATCACATTCGAAAGCCTGGTCACACCTACTAGTACATACCGAACCTGAATGTGTTCCCACTATGCATGTATTAGTACTAGTGCTAGTACTTAGGTTACAAAAAGGGGAACTACCTAATCGAAAATTACTCTACCTTTCCTCCTCATAGGTGCTTATTCTTCGTCCGTCGTTGCCATGGACGGTGAGCAGAGCTCTAGGTCGAGAACTACTCGTAACAAGGGAGCGGCAACCAAGGCTACGGAAAAAAAGAGAGGCCTCGCCGCCACGCAAAGACCTCAAAAGATCTCTCACAGGCAGGCGATGGCTCCCAGGAGCGTCCTAGCCACGGAGGTGAACTTGCCGAGCCGGTGGAGCTGGAGTCATTATCCCTCGAAGGCATGCCCGATCAGCTCAATAAGCACCTCAATAAGCAGGGGGAGTTGACCGCCGGCTTGGTGATGATGCTGAAGAAGAGCATTGCCTCGGAGAAGAAGGCGACCGGTGAAATCCTACGACTTCAGGAGGACAAGGCCAAGCTCTGCCACGAGATCAGCCTGTTGAAGGAGAAGAACGCCAGCTGGAAGAAGCTGCATGAGAATAGTAGTTCCTCGATGAAGATGCTGCAGGCCCTCGTCATGGAACAGAAGGAGGAGTTGGCGAAGCTCCGCATCGAGCACCAGGCTGCTGTCAAGGTACATAATGCGGCCGTGGAACAGATGATGAAGGCTCGCGTCGAGAAATCCCACGTCATGGACTGAATGAAGAAGATGGCGGAGGAGACGCGCAAGGAGATGGAGGTCGTGGAGGAGATGAAGAAGCAGTTATGACTCCGCGGTGAATTAGATCATTTAGGGTGATAATCTTCCTTCTTTTGCTCCTGTGTTTCATCTTTTTCTTCGGGTGTTTCACCGCACGTGTCACGTTCTCTGCGAGGCATGAATAGAACAATGGTTTTTCAGGGAATGAATAGAACAATGCTAACAATGAGATGACTAGCAAATTAGATCATTTTTTTATCGCCATATGGCACTGGGCTGCCGTGTTTTGTGCTCCTCCGTCGCAGTACTACTCCAGTGGAAAACTTGAGTATACCGCATGGTTCTTTGCTCCTCCTCGATCAGGTCGTCGGCGCATTTATACGAGCAGTCAAATCACAAGGCCCTGCCTTCCAGCAGTAATGAGCCGTCAAATCACAAAGGCCCTCGCCTCTCGTGAAATCGACCAAGCTAGACTGCCCCGCCCTCGAGACTTTTAAAAAATGTATACTTTTGTACATTAGTAGTATCGATGGATTGCGCCATGGAGCAAAAATTGAAATTAAAAAAAAGGTTGTACATAAAGAGAGCGCTCGTCGCCAAATTATGTATATAGTACTATTAAAAAGGCTAGTCACAATAATGGTGTCCAGCACAACCCACCCCTCAAATAAAACTAAGAGGGTGCTTGGATACGTTTTAGTCCCATGACTAAAAGTAGTGGGACTAAAACATGCTAGCCTCACCCATGCTTGGATCCAAATACTAAAAAGGCTAAAATCAAGTTAATGAGCATTTAGTATCCTCCAAACCCTCCAATCCAGAACTCGCCTGTGTTAAAGGAGAGGAGTTAAATGAGTAGAGAGAGGACTAATCCACATTTTAGTAGGGGTACCGCTGACTAAAAAAATTTAGTCTCAAGACTAGTTTTAGCCCCTCTTTAGTCAGGGGTGCTTGGAACTTTAGCCTCTTAAAGAGACTATTTTTAGTCAGACTAAAATAAGTCCCTTGGATCCAAGCACCCTCTAAGCATCCTGGAATTCTTTGACAAAACTAAGCACCCTGAAATTCTTTGACAAATAAACTGTTGGCTATATGATGTTGCCATATATATATTGTACGTATATAATGTGAAGAAACGAGTGGTAGTACTATACCAACTAAAAGATGAAATGTAAGAAATACTAGTATGTACGTACTGAAGAGTTAAAGTAACGAGAAGAAACATAACATAGTTCTGCTAGGGGCTCAGCACAACACACCCCTCAAATTAAATTAAGCACACCTAAAATTAAAATTTTCAACTATTCTGGTAGACACTGCATTAGAACCACCATGAGCAATGACACTGCCACCTTACTCGGAGTCCTCGTCCACGTCCTCGACTTCGTCCTTGTCCCTCTTCCTCTTGGTCGATACTTCTTTGCTTGAACCGCACACTTGGCTGCTGCTCTTCGTCCAACCCTTGTAGATATTGAAGCAAAGGTAGCCATCCATTGCAGAATAGTGGATGCGGTCTATATCTAGTACATTCTACTGCCATGCATGACGATGAAACATGTATGGAGGTTTCTCCAGTTTACCGTACGAAGGATGAACCATGGCTCCTGCCAGGGTCAGCATTGAAGGCTGGCGAGAGGACACCAGCCGATTCTTCTGGAGGTTGAAGGGGTTTCCTACAACGAGACCTATACAACGCAGGACATCCTTGTCGTTCTTAAAGTCTACAGTAACGAATTTCACTATTTTGTCCTTGAGGAAGTTCTTAAAATCCTGGCACTCAACGTCAGCATGGCATATGTGGTAGACCAAGCAAACGTTATGTACGCAAACCTGGATCACGGCGGGTTTCTTCCTCTCTTCGTCCTTTAGATCCTTCTTTGGTCCCAGGACTACGGTGTACTCAACATCTAGCCCAGCGACCCACTCATCATCTGAGTTTTCGAACATGCGTCTGAAGCGAGAAAGGCATCCTTTCACCGTCGCAGAAGAACGGGTGTAGATGACATCGAACTCATTGCCGGTGATGGTTCTAACCTTGTACTCACCGCCGATCATGGAGATTTGGGACGCCATGGATTTGGGAGGAGGGTTAGGATTAGTGGAACTGCCGTAATGTGAATGGGCGGGACGACTAGGAGCAAACCGCCGTAGTATTGAAGGACATGCGGGGACGAGTAGCAGCGAACTGCTAGCGTGCGAATGGCAGGGTAGTGGCTTTCTATTCTCCCATGATACGGGCTTCCGAGAGCCCTTGGATCTGAGATCGAATGGTTGCATGGCGTGATTCTAGACCTATGGGTGAATATCCTATCCTGGAGGGTTATTCTGCAAATTTTCAGCAACTTAGCATGCGACCGTTTGATCTCAGATCCAAGGGCTGCCAGCAGCCTGTATCATGGTCGCGCCTACCACGACCGTCGCGTCGCTCGCGCGGTCGCGCCCTTGGAGATTTAACACGATGCGTTAGGCTATCTGATGTTGGCATGTCATACATAGTCATCACTTAGTCACTCATACTACAACAAAGGTTGGCTATAAGGTTGGCTATAAGTGTTTTTTACTCCTCTCTATCTCTTTCTTCGTACTCCCTCCGTCCCATAATATAAGAATGTTTTTGACACTAGTGTAGTGCCAAAAACGTTCTTATATTATGGGACACAGGGAGTACTAGTATTTATTGCATTTGCCAAGGAGTGACCTCTTCCAATGAAATGATGTTGCTAAGTTTGCTTCATTTAATTAGCTATAGACTCAAAATTGTCTTTTCACCTAGGTACACGTGCTTAGCACCGTTTCTTCCTTGGGTCACCAAACTAGTCTCTCTCTTCTTGATTAACTTGCCACATCAGACTTTATGCCTATGTGGCAAGCTTAAGCACCTGTAGGAGCAAGTAAAAGTAAGTACAATAGTGCGCTTTACATGGCATTTTTGCATATGTGGAGGAAAGAGAGGCAAGGAAAAAGTGGAGAAGTGGGCTCTCATGCAAGAGCCAGCCTCTACTACATGGTGGAGCATTGGGAGAGGGACCTGTATGGAGGTGGTCAGGAATTGGGAGACTCACGCCAGTCGTAGCGCCATAGTTAAAATGATAATGGAAAGTCAAATCACAGGGCCCCACCTGTCCAACAGTAACTCACTGTCAAATCACACGGCCCTACGTTTGCAGCAGCCTACTCCCTCGTTTTCTCGCGTCTATTCGAACCGACTAGGCGGAACTGCCCCGCCGCCTACCGCACAGGAAAAGCCCCGCCCTCGACTTTTAAATAGTATATAGTATACTAATTTTGTATCCATGGATTGCGCCCGTGCCGAGCAAAGCGTCTAGAAAACGGAGGAGAGACGGTGGTCTTGCAATCGAGAAGAGGGAGAGGCGAGACTGTGGTTTTGGAATGGAGATGATAGAGAGGAGAGGAGGTGGTTTTGCAATGGAGAAGATTAGAAGAGGGAGAGGTGAGAGGGTGGTTTTGGAATGGAGATGATGGAGAGGAGAGGAGCTGGTTTTTCAATGGAGAAGAGGGAGAGGAGCGTGCGGCGGCGATTTAGGATTGGATGAGCGGGCCAGCACGCTGTGACTGGATCAAAATCAAAATCAATTTACCCTTCAATTAAGAAAGCGACCCCACATTAACTAGTCTCCCTTTTATTCTGGGTCATAATTGACCATGATTTTCGCACATAAAATATATGTTATACGTTGCAAAAATAATATAATTTGAATGTACATTCAGATACGAACTTAAACGATACAATTTTTGGTGACATGCACTTAAAAAATGTAGTTTCATAGGAGTATAAAAGTGTAGACAATGTGATTCTCAGAGAAGAAACTGCAAGTTTCAGTTTCAGATAAGAAACTGCAACTTCCAGAGACAGAGCATTTATATTAACACGGCCTTTTCAAACAGGGTTAATGTCATGTTGGAAGTTTTATTCATGGTCGAAAATGGAACTACCAGCCAGTTAACATCATGCTGATCAGCATTCATGCATAGCACATCTTCATATGATGCATAGTCAAAATGCCCACACAACGTCGAGTGTGCGAAACATAGAGAAAACGAGGGACGAAGTTTTGGCAAGTGTTGGACGTGGTTTGGGGCTGCCCCGTCTAGGCTTTTATTTTTAACGTGCGCAACCCACGACCTCGGATGGGAGGTCCATAGGCCTGTTTGTATTTTCTTAGGGCCGTCATGTATCGACCGGCCTATGGACCTCCCATCCGAGGTTTTATTTTTGGCAGCCCAATTTATGTATTTTTTTTGAAGAAAACTCAGAGGTCTGTTCTATTTTTCTATATAAGAATAGGAACGCCAGGTCCAACTTATGTTTCCCTTCTAACTATATTATATATATTTAAATTATTTTATATGTTGACTGTTCAGTTCACATAATTGGCAAATAGATGACCGCTCTTGCATGACCGCTCTCGCGATCCCCTTCGCCCCCGCCACCACCTCCACCCTCGCCGCCGCCCCCGCCACTACCTCCACCCTCGCCGCTGCCATAGATCTCGCCGCCACCCCCCGCCTCCTGACTCCGAGAGCGCTTGCCCCCCTCACCAAGTCCGCTCGCGCGCCCCATGCAGTCGTCGGCCAGATCCACGGGGGAATGGCTGGAAGACAGGCAGATGTACAAGATGCATCTCCCACATGTCTACAAAGCCTTCCCGCGGATGCTCCAGCCGCTCAACTCCGTCGCGCTGGCGGTGCTGCGGGAGACTCGAGGAAGGAGATGGAGGGAGCGGGTGATGCGGATCCGCGACGATGCTCTCTCCTGGACCCAGTGCACGCATGAATGGAGGGAAGCAGAGGAGGAAGCTGCGAAGGAGGAAGCCGAGGAGGGACCGAATCTGTTCTCTCACTTGCGCAGGTATGCTCGGATGTGCAAGGATCATGTGGATTGGGAACTGCTGAATCTAGCCCTGCAGATCTACTTCGAAGGAGATTTCTTGGAGAAGCATAGGATGCCCCACCCCAGGGAGCCGCCGATTGCGTTCGTTCGATGGGCGAAAGGAGAAGTGAATTCAGGAGATCCACGCCCTGCTGTGAGATGGGAATTCTTGACTGGACTCATGCCCACCAGCACACCACCGGAACCGGAGCAGGTGGATCCCCTACCTTACCTCTCCCCCAAACCTGCAGAAGATTGAAATTAGGCTTGCAATTTGCTTCAATTGAGCTGTCTGGTGGTTATTTCTGCTTCCTGAGAGACAACATCTGGCTGGAGGATGAGAAGGAACCAGGAACTCCGATGAATTTCCCCTATCACAATGGGGGGAGCGCCGGTTGGGCAGTGGTACGGTCCACCTCCGCCCCAAATGGGGGCACAATCTAGGAAGGCTCCTGTAATTGCCCAAGATCAATCTGCTGGTGGTTCTGACTCTCAGATCAGTGGGAAATCTCAAGGCAAGAATCAGCAAAAGAAGAGACAGGACATCTAGAAAACTGCTCCTGCCCCTGCTTCGGGCCTTATGGCATACTCTGAGGTGATCTGCTACAACTGTGGGGAACCAGGGCATCATTTGGATAAATGTGTCAAGCCCAAGAGTTGTTTTATCTGCAAAATGGTTACCCATAAAGTTGAGAATTGCCCTGTCAGAAGGAAAACACATAGTTCTGCTAGATATGTTGGAAGTGCTGCTCCAGGATTAGGGTTCTACCACATCGACCCACCTGATGAAAATGCTCAGTATCATGGCTCCCTGAAGAATGTGGGGATTGTTCTGGTATAAGCTGGTGAAGTGACCAAGCAGGAACTTGCCACTGAGTTTGCAGACATTTACAAAACCAACTGGCCCTGGCCAATCAATGCCCTAGATGAGTGGACATTCTTGGTCAAATTCTCTCCTGAAATAGATGTAGTTCAAGTTGCTGGATACCCCTATTTTGGTCTTAAAAAAGACAATATTGTAGTCAATGTTGAAGTCTGGAAAGGCAGGATTGAGGCTGAAGAGGACCTCCAGGAAACTTGGATCAAGATCAAGAAATTGAACCCCCAAGTGGTGTGACTGGACTATGCTGGATCAAATCACTTCCACTCTGGGGGTCTTACTGGATGTGGATTGGCAGCATAATTTCAAGTCATTCTATGAAACTGTTAGGGTCAAAATCTTATGTAAAGATCCCTCCAAAATCCCTGCTGAAAGGCTTTTTGGAGTTGGGAACAAAATCTACAGGCTACTCATTGAGGTGGAGTCCTTAACCCCCACTGAAACTGGCACCTCCACCAACCTCTCTGCTGGTACATCTGCAGCTGAAACTGGTACCAATCTTACTGAAGATGCTGAATCCAACAGGAGCTCTAGATCTGAATCAGATAAAGGGCCTGCTGTCAATTCTGGGGCCCCTAACATCAGAGGACAGTCTTTTGGCCACAATCAGATGCTTGGAGAAACTACACCCACTTCAGTCCTCAAGACACACCTCCCTGATTCTCCATACACTCCTTAACTCAGCATCCAGGAAAAGATCTTGAATTTTGTGCTTGATAAAACTGATGGATTCAACCTCCTCAGGGAAATGGAGCTCCTAGAAGATGATGATCTGATGGAATTAGAAGGTTCTGTAGATCTACAAGAGGATCAAGAGGCACTTGTTGAAACAACTAAACTCCCAGACAATTTGGACTCAAATACAACTCTGACTTCCCTGCCCCCTAAGGAGAAGCACCTTCCCAAATGGGGTCCTGTTCAAGCCACCAGAACCAGTGCCAGGGTAGCTGGTGACAAGAGAACCATTATTGAAAAGGCTCAATAGCTCAAAGAGGTTCAGAACCTGGAAGTGCAAAAACCCCAGGGTATGAAACACACTTCCTTCTCCAACTTTAATGATCCTTCCTTCAATGTCATTGCTGCTAAGATTGGTGTAGATGTTACTTCTCTTAATGATGGCATTGAATGCTCTTCCTTTATTTACCCTCACCAAAACAGATCTGAAGGCTCTGTTTGTGCGAATTTTTCTCTAGATGGTAGTTCTAGTTTAGACTGTGTTGACCCCCCTACTGAGCCAAGTGAGGGTCTCTGGTCTCTTATTTGAAGACATAAACGGGGAAAGCACCCTAGGAACAACATTTCTCCATGAATGCTCTGTTCTGGAATATTAGAGGTATTGCTACTCCTGGTAGGAAATCCCTTATTATTGACACCATTAACAAAACCCATGCTACCATCCTTGGATTCCAGGAAACTAAGAAAGAGGATTTTTCCTCTTCTTTTCTTAAATCTCTCATTAGCAATAGAGATTTTGACTGGCATGTTCTTCCATCCAAAGGATCTGCTGGAGGCATCCTGATGGGAATAGATTTAATCATTTTTGAGGTTGTTTCTTGGTCACACCTAGACTTTTCTGTTAGTTGTTTAGTTAATTTGAAAACTACTGGTCAAACCTTTAGGATTATCACTGTTTATGGCTCTCCTTATGAGGAAGGCAAAGAAGCTTTTATTTCTGAATTTCATACCTTATTTCTAGATACTCACATTCCCACCCTGATTGGAGGGGATTTTAATTTAGTTAGGAATGCTGCAGATAAAAGCAATGGTTCCATTAATCATAAATGGAGTGACTGCTTCAATGCCTGGATTGAGATCTGGAGCTTGCTTGAAATTAAACTTTCTTATAGGAAATTTACCTGGGCCAATAATCAAGTAGACTTGATTATGTCCACCATTGACATAATTTTCTGTGACACAGAATTAGATAGTTTCTTTCCCCTTTCTAGTTGTAGAGCTCTGCCCAGATGTGGTAGTGACCACACTCCTTTGCTCTGGGACTCTGATCTTAACCAAACTCCAAAGAGCAATAGTTTTAAATTTGAAAAGTGGTGGTTGCTTAGAGAAGATTTTACTGAACTAGTCAGGAAAATTTGGAATGAGTCTACTGGGAGCAGTTGCCCCCTAGAAAATTGGCAGATCAAAATTAGGAGATTTAGAAGAACTACCAAAGGGTGGAACTCCAATGAGAAAGCTAATCTTAGAAGATACAAAAGGCTTCTCCTCCTTGAGTTTGATTCTCTAGATATTATGGCAGAAACCACTGACCTCTCTGAGGCTGAGACTAATAGATTAAAATTTGTCCATGGAGAGCTCAAGAAAATTTGGCTTCAAGAAGAAATCAAAGCCAACCAAAGGTCTAGAGATAGGAACATTAAGGAGGCTGATAGAAATACTGCTTACTTCCATGCAGTAGCTAACCAGAGGAGGAGGAAAACCCTCATTCACTCCATTGATGGCCCTAATGGCCCTATTACTAAGGTAGATGAGATGCTGAAAGTGGCTAGTGACTTCTACAAAGACATGTTTCAGAAAGAAAACCCTTCTGGGTTCTCTCTACAAAAAAAATTATCTGCTTCTGAAAAAGTTTCTCCTGCTGAAAATGAGCTGCTAGAAGCCCCTTTTTCAGAGACAGAGGTGAAGGAAGCCATTTTTAGCTCTTATCCTGATGGGTCTCCTGGTCCTGATGGGATTCCCTTCTTGTTTTACCAGCATTTTTGGGACTTGGTGAAAAATGATCTCTTAGATCTTTTCCAAGCCTTTCATAGAGGAGAGTCGGACATATACAGGCTCAACTTTACTATGCTCTCTCTTATTCCTAAAGAGCATGAGGCCACCTCTATGAAGAAATTCAGGCCTATTAGCCTGATTAACTGTAGTTTTAAGATTTTCTCTAAAGTCCTCACCACTAGGCTCTCTAAAGTCCTACAGAGGTTGATTGCTAGCAATCAATCTGCATTTCTGAAAGGGAGATACATTTTAGAGAGTGTTGTTACTGCTCATGAAGTTCTTCATTCAGTCCACTCAAGAGGTGATAAAGGACTTGTCCTTACATTGGATTATGAGAAAGCCTTCGACAAAGTTGACCTTGATTTCCATATGAAACTCCTGGAGCTTAGAGGTTTTGAGGGTAAATGGACTAGTTGGATCCAGCAACTTACTCATGGGGGGGTCTGTTGGGGTCAAATTAAATAACTGTGAAAGTGATTTTTTTCCTTGCTGGTAAAGGCCTTAGGCAAGGTGACCCCATCTCCCCGCTTTTGTTTAATTTAGTAGTGGACGTTCTTACTAAAATGCTGAGCAAAGCTGCCGATCATAGTTTGATTGCAGGGCTCTGTCCTGAGGTCTGCCCTGGTGGCATCATCTGCCTTCAATATGCAGATGATACCATCCTTTTCTTAGACAATGACTCCACACATGCTAGCAATCTAAAACTGTTCTAACCTGTTTTGAACAAGTCTCAGGCATTAGAATCAACTACTCTAAAAGTGAACTCATCCCAATCAACATGGATGATCAGGAGTTAGCTGACTTTCTCTCTATTCTATTCTGTAATAAAGGTAAGTTCCCCATTAAGTACCTAGGTATCCCTCTCCACTATGATAAACTAGGGATAGAGGATATCCAACCCCTTATGGATAAAATCATTAAAAGGATTGCTGGGTGGAGGGGCAAACTTCTCTCTTACAGAGGTAGATTGATCCTCATACAAGCTTGTTTGGCTAGCATTCCAGTGTATCTCCTCTCCTTCTTCAAGTTCCCTAAATGGGCAGTGAACCTCATCAATTCTTAGATGTCTCATTTCTTGTGGAATGATTTTGAGGGAAATAGGAAGCTACACCTTGCTAATTGGGCCCTAGTCTCTATGAAAAAAGATTTTGGAGGCCTAGGCATACCTAACCTCCAAGAAATTAACATATGTCTTCTAGGGTCTTGGATTAAAATATTCTATGAGGAAGACCTGAAACCCTGGAAGCTTGTTATTGCCCATAAATACCTAGGAAATAAACCTAATATTTTTGTCCCTTCCTCCAACCCTAAGACCTCTAGATTCTGGAAAGGATTAAAATCTATTATGCATGCTATGAAATTTGGCTACAGATGGAACATAGGGGATGGGAGCAGAACCAGGTTCTAGGAAGATACTTGGTTTGGCACATCCCCCCTAGTAGTCCAATTTTGGCCTATTTACTCTGTCTGCAATGATCTTAACAAAAGTGTCGATGAAGTTTGGGACGGTCAATGCCTAAAACTCTCTTTTAGAAGGAACTTTAGTGATAGTCTCATGGAACAATGGTTCCAGTTGGAGGAAATTGCCAAAAGCATTACCTTTACTGCCGAGCCGGATGCCCTGATTTGGCAGCTGGACAATAAGGGGAAGTATTCCTCCATCTCCCTCTATCATGTTATCAAGTTTAGAGGGGTTCAACCCGTGCTTATCCCTGCTGTCTGGAAATTGAGAGTTCCCCCTAAAATTCATGTATTTCTCTAGCTTCTCTCCAAAAAAAATTGATGACTAGGGATAACCTTAGGAAGAGACACATCATCAAACCCCTTGATTGTGTTTACTGCTTGGAACAAGAGTCTTGCTCTCACCTATTTTTTGAATGTATAGTTGTTAAATATCTCTGGGCCCACATTGAGGAATATTTCTCTAGTCAAATTGGCTCATCCTTCGAATCTGTCGCCAGATTCTGGATTGCTACCAAAAAGTGCTTAGTTTTGAATATTGTTAGCTCAGCTGTCCTTTGGTGCCTCTGGAAATATAGAAATGCTATGATTTTCAGTAACACCTCCCATATTTCCATTCCGTAGGTCTTGAGGTTGATCGGGAACATGGTGAGGAACTGGGCGATTCTCTCCTCCGGATCGAACAAGGACAAGTTGATGAGCTTCATGGAAACCCTAACAAGATCCCTCCAGAAACCGTTGGCGATCACTTGTGGCTGAACAAGGCTCGACCTCCTCTGGGGCTGGACCCGTGGGCTCGTCTCAAGATCTCTGACGAAGATGATGGGCACCTGGCGCCAAAAAAGAGGGACATCCACCATGCTACGCCTTCCAGCCCGGTGTCTTCGCTTGCTTACTGGTCGCCGCAGGCTGACACGGCCCCTCGGCTGAAGACCATGAAGGCTTCGCTGGACCCTCCTTGTGTCATTTGAGTGCTCTATCCGCTCTGCCTTTGGCACCGCTCAGGTGATTTGTGTTATTCAGAGAACTTGTTCATCCACCCCCTAGTTTGTTGCTTTTCTACCTTTGCTTTCGAACTGCTCTTTGAGCTACTGTATCAGAATATGTTGTGGTTTCGTTCTCAGCAATGGAACTGGGGAGATGCTCCCTGTTTTTCTAAAAAAATTGTATATGTTATTATATATTATTTTTATTGTCATCATATATTTAACAGATACTTACATATGTAAGAAAACAATATCCCACATCTTATTAACTTATAAAAATAATTTCTTAACAAATAAAATCCTGGATTGTTTTGGCATGAAAATCCTAGTGATTGTGTACAAAAGCTTGGTAAGATTTAAGGACGAATGTAATAATATCACTTATTATTTAAATATATTTATAACAAAATGCTCAGCCCCTTTTTATTTTTTGATAACATTGTTGGCCCAACCCAACATTATAATTAGAATCAGCCCAGCAAAATCGTGTATTTCGAGAAAGTGCAAATGGCCTATAATTTTTTAGGAAATAAAATAAATGGGCCGCATGGACGCTACATTATTTGTTCACCCAGCCCAGCTAATGGTTGTAATTCAAAAAAAGAAGATCAAATTGACTGTAAATTCTAACACGCAAAAAAAGACTATAATTCTGAAAAAATGGGTTGAATACGTGCCACATTTTTGGAGGCTGAAATGTGGGCCAATAGGTCGAAGCCAACGCAAGTCATTGTCAATTTAGTCAACAAATGATTCTGACATGTTAGCCGTTGGATTTACATCCAACGACCGGCATCTATCTTCAATCTCTCGTCTTCTTCCTCCAGCGCCGCCGGGACCACCTCCCGCCTCCTGCTGCTAGCAGCTCTGCTTAGCACGCTTCGCTATGAAGCGCTACTCCACCGTTGGCCAGGCCATCCCTCCACCCCTCCACACCTCCTATTCTTCTCCACCGACTGCCGAACCACACTGCACTAGAACCAGTTTACCCTCGTACACCTCTCCGTCTGTGACTCTACTCCCACATCTTCCCATCTCCGGCTCGTTGCTGTCCAGGGCCTCGCAGTCGTCCACCACCTTGGATGTGCTCGGTGCGGCGTGGTCAATGTGGTCAATGAACGACACCATCGGAAGTAGAATGTGCATGGAGAGGCTGATAGCTGGGTCCACGGCCGCACACAAGGAAATGCCTCCTTATTACGCGCAAAATAATGATTCCTCCACCTGACATCTGGGACCCACCGGAAGGGCCTCTATATTTTGCGAAAATAATGTGCCCCCCGCTGACATGTCGGACCCACCAGCTATCTTCGCACGCAAGGAAGTGCCTCCTTATTACGCACAAAAAAATGAATATTCCCCCTGCCAGCTGGAACCCAGCATAGTGGAAGGCTGACTTTTGGGCCTACCAAGTTGACGGGGACGGCGGGCTTTGTCAACTTAGTCAATATGAACGATTCTAGCTCCTGTTACCGTACGATGTTCATCCAACGGCCGTAGTGCTTCTTCAACCTCTGGTCTTCTTGCTCCAGCCGCCCAAACCAGCGTCGGTCGTGTCGCGTGCTCCTGCCTCCCGTGGCCGGCTATGATGCGGCGGAGGCCTCACCGCCCCCTACTACTCCCGCCGCTAGCCAGGCCATCCCTCTACTCACCCGCACCCCCTGTTATTCTGCGGCGACAGCAGCCTCACACCGCAGCCGAACCAGTGAACCCTCGTACTCCTCTTTGCGTGGGCATCCACTGCTGCATCTTCCCCGGCTTCGAGTCGTCCCCTTCCTAGTCCTCGCCGTCGTCCACCGCCGTGGTGCTCTCGGCGCGGCGTGGTCAATGTGGTCAAGGAACGACTTCCATCGGACGTGGACTGTACATGGAGAGGCTGACAGTTGGGTCCATGGCCGCAGCAAAGAAGTGCCTCCTTATTACGCGCAAAATAATGATTCCTCCACCTGACAGGGGGGACCCAGCAGACGGGCCATCGTAATTTGCGAAAAAAATATTTCCCCATGACTGCTGGGACCCACCAGCTACATCTTCGCACGTAAGGAAGTGCATCCGGGCAAAAAAATGATTTGCCCCCCTGACTGTTGGGACCCAGCAGCTACATCTTCGCACGCAAGGAAGTGCGTCCGGACAAAAAAAACGATTCGCCCCCCTGACTGCT
This sequence comes from Triticum urartu, assembly GCF_003073215.2. Classification (NCBI taxonomy): domain Eukaryota; kingdom Viridiplantae; phylum Streptophyta; class Magnoliopsida; order Poales; family Poaceae; genus Triticum; species Triticum urartu. Next base: position 383,191,689 of record NC_053025.1, on the reverse strand, counting down.
GGGACCCACCAGCTACATCTTTGCACGCAAGGAAGTGCCTGACAGTCGGGACCCACCTGGTCAAAGTGTACGTAGCGTTGTCATTCTGGTCGCGGACGTGTACGTACATATATACTGGTGGATGTAGAGGCGCGCACGTGTCATAGTAGAGGCGTGTACGTGTCGTAGTAGAGGCGCGCACGTAGCATGTATACGTACGTACAGCGGTCAGGTGCAAGAAAGAAAATACGGCCACATATGTGTACATACGGGCGGGGTCTCGAACGCCTACTCGCGCATACGTACGGCCAGGGCTCATGTACGTGGCTGGGTCGGAACGGGGAAACAGCGTCGTCGTCGTGTTCATGGGGAGGCAACGAAATGCGTCGTGTTCATCGGGAGGCAACGGAACGCATGGGAGCCAACCGGCTGGGTCAGAACGGAATGCGTGGTCGTGTTCATCGGGAGGGCTTGGATGGAACAGGCGATGGAAACAAGGCCTGGTGTACCACACAACGGAGGAAACGGACCTCCTACGTTCGGAACGGGGTCCTGTTGATCGGGAGGGGTCTGGCGTACCGCAAAACGGAGGAAACGGACCTCCTACGGTCAAAACGGGGATCCTGTTGATCGGGAGGGGTGTGGCGTACCGCAAACGAAGGAAACGGACCTCTTACGGTCGAAACGGGGGTCATGTTGATCGGGAGGGGTGTGGCGTAACGCAAAATGGACGAAACGGACCTCCTACGGTCGAAACGGGGGTCATGTTCATCGGGAGGGGTGTGGCGTACCGCAAAACGGGACTCCACGGGATACTGTTCATCTCCACCATCGACCTCCTCCAACCTCCACGGGCTACCGTCGACCTCCTCCAGCCTCCACGGGCTCCTGTTCATCCAGCCTCCATCGCGCGCTACTCCACTGGCTACTGTTCAACCACCCCTCCACCGTCTACTGTTCATCCAGCCCTCCACACCACGGGGTCATGTTCAACCACCCCTCCACGGGCACCCCTCCACCGTCTATTGTTCATCCAGCCCTCCACGGGAAATGCCACCGCTCACTGTTCATCCAACCCCCGCGCAACGCTCACTGTTCATCCCAGAGGCAGCATCGATCGGCTTCAGTTAGCAGCAGTAGCGAAGGAATCGCTCGATCGGGTTCAGTTAACAACCATCGATCGATCGCTCGGGTTCAGTAACGTGTAGCCTGTAGTACAATCGCTCGGGTTCAGTTAGAGCCCAACGCCTCGCTCGGGTTCAGTTAGAGCCAACGCCTTGCACACACGCGTGTACGTGTACGAGAGAAACGCGCATCGCTCGGCCCCCGACCTCCCACCATAACCGGGAACTCCCTGAAATTTTCCTTGCCCTCGCTTCTACCATGGTTTTTTCCGTCATGGACGGCCCAAAGAATGTCACGCAGCTGCATCTCCGGCCCGCCCAGGACGAAAAGCCCATTTTCCGTCATGATTTTTTGTCATAGAAATAGGAGCCCACCACATCTATGTTGATATCCGGGTTTTGTCACAATTATCTTCGGCCCAAAATGTCGCCGATGTGTCTTTTTTTGTAGTGATGCTAGCAGCCATGGTGGCTGGCACCCCACTCTCATCTCCCACTATCGAAGTGCGATAAAAGTCCTCAAACCCAGTCGGACTAGGCTCAGCTAAGCTCCCATCAGAAGGGATCAAACATATATCACAAAATCAGCATATTGGAAACTAAGGTATATTAAGGCCTCCTTTTAATAGAGAACCGGAACAAAGCATTAACACGTAGTGAATACATCAATTCCTCAAACTACGGTAATCACCGGAAGAAGTCCCGGTTATTGTCACTCCGGGGTTACCGGATCATAACACGTAGTAGGTGACTATAACTTGCAAGATCGAATCTAGAACATGGATATAATGATGATAACATAAACGGTTCAGATCCGAAATCATGGCACCCGAGCCCAAAGTGACAAGCATTAAGCATGGCAAAGTCATAGCAACATCAATCTTAGAACATAGTGGATACTAGGGATCAAGCCCTAACAAAACTAACTCGATTATAGGATGAATCTCATCCAACTCCTCACCCGACCAGAAAGCCTACAAAGAAATTACTCACTCCCGGTGGGGAGCATCATCGAATTGGCGATGGAGAAGGGTTGGTGATGATGAAGAACGAAGACCCCCCCCCCTCTCCGGAGCCCCAAACGGACTCCAAATTTGCCCTCCCGAGGAATTACAGGTCTTGGCAGCGGCTCCGTCTCGTGGATTGCGATAATTAGAAAATGGTCTTGATAACCCACAAGTATAGGGGATCGAACAGTTTTCGAGGGTAGAGTATTCAACCCAAATTTATAGATTTGACACAGGGGGAGCCAAATAATATTTGAAGGTATTAGTAGCTGAGTTGTCAATTCAACCACATCTGGAGATTAATTATCTACAACAAGTAATCAGTAGCATAGTAATATGATAGTTTTGATAGTAGTGACGGCAACAATAGTAACAGTAACAGTGATAGCAGTAATTTTGGTAGTAATAACTTAGTAGAAATAATATAAGATAAATTCGTAGGCATTGGATCGGTGACTTGTTGGATGATATTCATCATGTGACAGTTCTAACCTAGGGCTATTCGACGCTAGCTCCAGTTCATCGATATAATGTAGGCATGTATTCCATAAATAGTCATACGTGCTTTATTAAAAGAACTTGCATGGCATCTTTTGTCCTACCCTCCCGTGGCAGAGGGGTCCATATTGGAAACTAAGCGATATTAAGGCATGCTTTTAATAGAGAACCGGAACAAACCATTAACACATAGTGAATACATGAACTCCTCAAACTACGGTAATCACTGGAAGAAGTCCCGGTTATTGTCACTTCGGGGTTACCGGATCATAACACGTAGTAGGTGACTATAACTTGCAAGATCGGATCTAGAACATGGATATAATGATGATAACTTAAACGGTTTAGATCTGAAATCATGGCACCTAGGCCCAAAGTGAAAAGCATTAAGCATGGCAAAGTCATAGCAACATCAATCTTAGAACATAGTGGATACTAGGGATCAAGCCCTAACAAAACTAACTCGATTACATGATGAATCTCATCCAACTCATCACCGACCAGCGAGCCTATGAATAAATTACCCACTCCCGGTGGGGAGCATCATGGAATTGGCGATGGAGAAGGGTTGGTGATGACGAAGAACGAAGATCCCCCTCTCCGGAGCCCCAAACAAACTCCAGATCTGCCCTCCTGAGGAAGAACAAGGCCTCATGGCGGCTCTGTCTCATGGATCGCGATAATTCTTTCTCCGTAATTGTTTTCTCCTAAAATAGGATTTTATAGCGTTGGTTTCAGGGTCAGTAGGGCCACCAGGTGGGGACAGTCCACCTGGGCGCGCCAGGAGAGGGGGCGCCCTGGTGGGTTGTGCCCACCCAGGTGCCCCTCTCCGGCAGGTCTTGGCTCCAGAAATTCTTATTATTGATGTAAAAAATCCTGGCAAAGTTTCGTTCCATTCCGAGAACTTTTATTTCCACACAAAAACAACACCATGTAGTTCTGCTGAAAACAGCGTCGGTCCGGGGTTAGTTTCATCCAAATCATGCAAATTAGAGTCCAAAACAAGAGGAAAAGCATTACGAGAAGTAGATACGTTGGAGACGTATCATGGCAGGTTTCATATTTTTGAGACTTTGTTTGGATTTTCTAGAATTAGAAAAATGATAAGCTCCATGTTCGAAGTCAAGTCTTGGCAGCCGGATGTTTGGAATTCTTCTTATTTTCTTCTGTAAGGCCTATGGCCATCTCCAATGATGAACCGCAAATTCGCTCCGGCTTTCGTCCGGGGATAGGAGGACCAGTTCGCAGAGACGGATGCGGGAGCTTTCCATCCATTGCTGCTCGCATACATTTCAACCACGGTGTATATAATTCAAGGTCAGTCATGATTTACATAAATAGGTCGATATTTCGACCGTTTAACTAAATAAACTAGAAAAAAACCTAAACCCTATAACGGACGACCACCTCATATGCGTGGCCACACTACCATGCCGCACCTCCATCATCATCTATACCATCATCGTCATTGTCGTCCTCCCTCCAGCGGCGGAACAGCGTAGGAGGACCGCGACAACCTTGTCCGGCGGCTGCTTGCCACTTGCGCAATAGCCGCTCTGCCTCCAGTTGCACGATGTAGAGGGTCGCCGCATAGAACTGGGACTTTCGCATCGCCACTACGGAGAGGAAGAAGGGCTCGAGGATGGTGACGGGGAGGGGAAGGGGGCGGTGCTCCGGGAGGGAGAGTGCGGCGCTGTGCGTCACCGGCGCATAGCTTAAATAGTCATAGCCAGGCCATGCGAAGGGGCAGTTAATCTGTTTAATGCGGCACAACGATCGGACTTGGTTTCTCGAGATGCGACGTCCGCATTGAAGCAAAAATTCCCGAGAGGTCACGTCCATTAGCATGGTCCTCCCGTTTGGTCAAATCATGGGAATCAATGTCGGTCGCTGCATGCTCTAGGCCGACATAAATGCAGTGCGGGCGTTTGATGGAAAGCGTGGGAGACGCGAGTGGGGTTTTTGGTACGCAGTCAGACACAGGAGTGGTAGTGGTCCGCACGCCCGCAAAACCCACCCCACACACACACACACACTTTGTCTCCAATTTGAAGGCATCCGTACCGACAAGCGGACCGATACAGGCCCGCATTGGATGGAAAAACATGTCCGGACATCGAGGTCTAGACGTATGCGGGCGATCTGAGGTTCGGCGTTGGAGATGCCCTAAACATAGAATCAAGAACACAAATAGTATTTATCAACACATTTCGGAAACTTTTTCAAATTTAGATTATACTAGTTAAATTCCTAGAAATGCATTTAATGGCTTAAGTATAGCAAAAAACTAAATTTACGTGGAACATGTGATGGTGTGTGTTGGGTGTGTAAAAAAATTAAGGTGAAATGACAAAGTAACTAACACTTTGTCTTCATACCCGACATGCTTCCTCACGAAACTACGATTCTTCCTTGGAGATGCTTTGATTATCAAGGAGTGTTCGTGCAAAACTTTCTCAAGATTTTACCACGACCTCTATGAATCATAACTTGACACCATTGCCATGTTTCATATTTTTCAAACTTTGATTGCATTTCTCATAATTAAGAACCAATAACACTACAGGAATCAAGCACGTTTCCGTCTGCCATGGCTGACGGCAAAGGCATGCCTGGAGGACGGCAAAGACCTTTGCCGTCAGCCAGCAGACGGCCCCACGTCCGGCTCAACGAACTACGACAAAGGGCTGCTTTGTCGTCTGCTTTAATAAAGCGGACAGAAAAGAAGTTTGTCGTCAGCCATCCAGGGCAAGCAGACGGCAAAGGACATGGACGACAGAGGGGTAGGGTTAGGTCTATTAGGGGGTTAACAGCGTGCTTTGTCGTCTGCTGGCAAATGGCAAAGATGCAAAGGCCTTTGCTGTCTGCCAGCAGACGGAACTGTCCAAATAGGCCAGCCCAGGTGCCCCCAGGTAGCTGCCACGTGGCTTGCTATGTCGGGGTCGGGATGGCAAATCCTCGAGCCCTCGGCAACCCACAATCCTTGACCCCACGACAGTCGACCCCTTTTCCCCTCGATCCTCGAACCCTCAACCCTTGACTCCTTTTTCCCTCGACCATCGACCCCTCGGCGACCCTCGACCATCGACCTCTCGGCGACCCTCTTTTCCTACTTTTCCTACTTCTTTTTTCATCATCTTCTTCTACTTCTTCTTTTTTTCATCATCATCTTCTTCTTCTTCTCCTTTTTCCTCTTCTTCTACTTATTTTTTTTTTCAACTTTCTTCTTCCTTTTTTCCTTTTTCCTCTTTTTCTACTTATTCTTTTTTTTCAACTTTCTTCTTATTCTAATTATCTAAACCAAAACCTAGCACTAACCTACACCTACCACTAACCTAAACCTATCAATAACCTAAATCTAAACAGCAAAGAACAGTAGAAAAAAAGCTCACCTTGGCTCCGGCGGTGGTGGAGGAGGGCCGATGGAGGATGGTTGCAGGGAGGGTGGAGGATGGTCGTAGGGAGGACGACCGCGGGAAGGGTGGCGGCGGCGCGGCCTGGCTCTGGCGACTGTGCGGGTGCAGGGGCAGCCGCAGGGCCACTGTGGCCTGGCTCCGACGATGGGGCGGGTGCAGGGGCCGCCACGGCCTGGCACTAGGGGGGCGGGGCGGGCTCTGTGGCCTGGCTCGAGGGGCGGGGTGGGCGCAGTGGCCGACGACAAGCCTTGCTCCGGGGGCGGGGATGGGCGTTGTCGGGAACGGGGGGCGGGGATGGCCGGGGCGGCGCGCGGGTGAGGTGGGGAGAGACAGAGAGGGGTGGGGCAGGTGGGGCGACGGGGCGGCGGCGGGTGGTTGGGGTGGCGGTGGTCATCAGGGAGGAAAGAGGGAGAGAAAGAGAGAGAGCATGTGACAGCAGGGGCGCGACCGTTAGTTAAATTGAAGCTTTGACATCTGCCCCCTCTTTTCCATCCACTGTGTTGCTCTTTGTTGTCTGCTAGCAGACGGCATAAAGGGGGGCGTTAGGGTTTACCAGCCAGTGGGCCAACCTCCCTTTTTGCTTTGTTGTCTGCTAGCAGACGGCAAAGAGGTGGATGATGGCAAATATGTTCTTTGCCATCAGCCAGCTCTTTTCAGTCTGTTTTTTGAAGCCGGCGGCAAAGCCATCCTTTGCCGTCAGCTAGCAGGCGGCAAAGAAGTGGCTGATGGAAAATCTTTTGACTCTAGTAGTATAAGCTCCATGGTCGGTGTCGAGTCTTGTCTTCCCAATGTTTTAGAATTTCTATTCTTTTTTGTAAGGCCTAAACATAGGCTCAAGAACATACGTAGTATTTGTTAACCCTTTTGTTTCAACATTTCATGCATTTCTAGTTCATATTTATATTATATACATTAAACGCCTAGAAATGCGCTTTGTTGCTTAAATATAGCAAGAAATATTTTTCTATAACATCCTTAAATGTTTCCACATGGAGCATATTACATTGGTTACTAATGCCAAATTTTGGCATTTTTCTGGAACCATTTGCTAATTTCAAGAGATGAATTCCTTTTCTACCAATTTACTGAATAATATTCAATTGGAAGTACATGTATATGAAAATGATCTATAAATTCAGGAAAAATCCATATTTATGTACTTACATATATTTGTGCCCCCCTCCCTAAAAAACTCAACAATCATTACATGCATTTTATTGCTTTTTAATGGTTAACTAAGTGTCTCATGAAAAACACTCGGCAAAGACCTTGCTTTTGCTGAGTGCCTTCTGTTTGACTAATGTTGCAATGGGCAAAGCATCAGTTTGTAGAGTTTCATTTTTTGCTTGGTGCACTCGACAAAGGGCTTGTTTGTCGAGGGCCCGATAAAATACACTAGGCAAACAACACAACACCCGGCATACAGTTTTTCCTCATAGTGAATACCTATTCGGTAGAGAGTTTAATAAGCTTTTTTTGGAACGAAGACGCCAAAAACGTCCGGCTTTAAATTAATAAAGACAACAGGGCAGCATTCACAAAGTCTGAAAACAAGTACCACGGCAATCCAGCTTAAGCATTACAGAACCAGCCAAAATAAAGCAAGGTCCACCAACATCAGCACGCAGGGTGGAATGAAAGTCATCGGCAAGCGAGATGCAAAATGGAATCAGTCTTGAGCAGCCACTTCCGCTCCATCATCTCGGTCATGCGCTCCTCATCACGCGGTTTCCCCAACGGAGTCCAGGTCTGCAAGAAGAGGTGACATTTGAACAGGACATCAGCTGGGTGAGAAGGGAATTTCTTCTCAATGGTCATCTTATTACGCACAGTCCATAAGGACCACAGCAGCGCCCCTACGCATCGCCATACAATCCTTGCACTAGCCTCCTTTTGCGAATGAATAATTTGTAAAAGATCGACACCGGACAAAGGGTTCCAGTTTTGCTGGAACACGGCTCTAACTATGCTCCAGGAAAACCTAGCTAGGTATCAACGGAAGAAGGCATGGTTTGCAACTTCTATGGTACCGCACACCACACAAGACCCATCTGAAGGCCTGTTGCATTTCACACCATTGTCCGCCGTCGGAAGGCGGTTTTGGAACATCTGTCGTAGGAAGAATTTTATCTTAAGCGGGAGGCCGGCTATCCATAGCCCCCGAGCTATGTCCAGCACAGCGCCAACAGTTAGTTTGCTATATAGCAACTTAACCGAGAACATACCCGAAACTGAAAGTTTCCAAGAGACCTCGTCAGCACCCGGGATGGTTCTGCGCTGGCCAATAAAGGCCTTCACCACATTCCATTCAGCCTCCTCGGCCAGGAGCAAAGCTCTTAGGAAGCTAACCGAAGGCGGAGAGGTCCGGAGAGCATCGCCAACCAGCAACTCAGTGTTGGAGGCCACTTGAAAAATTTCTGGGTGGCTTTGCCAAAGAGGAGAAGGTCCAAGCCAGGAATCCAACCAGAATCTAGTTGACTAGCCGTCCTTGACTTGAAACTTCGCCCCTAGGGAGAAGGCGGATCGCACAGCCTGGATCCCGTTCCAGAATGAGGAGCCCGACCGTTTTGCGGAGAAAACATTGTCGTGAGGGAAATATTTCGCCTTAAGCAGGTCAGCCCAGAGACCCGACTCATTTTGGACCAACCTCCACCACCATCGGGATAAGAGAGCGGCATTCATGAGTTTGGAATTCAAAATACCCAAGCCCCCAAAAATTTTTGGCCGACAAACCATGGACCATTTGACAAGGTCGTACTTCCACTTGATGCCAGTTCCTTCCCAAAAGAAACGGGATGGCGGCGTGTCAAGTTTAGTGTGAACCCCATCCGCTAATAGAGACATTCCCATGGTGAACATTGGGAGGGAAGATAAGCTAGGGTTGGTCAGAATGAGCCTAGCCACGAAAGACATAAACCTCCCTCGCCACGGGCTTACCCTACCCACCACCTTACCATACAGGGGCTCCCATTCCTTAATGGACATCCTTATATGAGAGACGGGCAGGCCAAGATACCTAATAGGCAAACTCCCTAGTTTGCAGTTTAGTAGGTTGGCCACACGCCTACTCTCCTGGTCATCCATCCCCATGGTTATGACCTCGCTTTTGAGGAAGTAAATTTTGAGCTCGGATAGTAGTTCGAAAGCAAGCAGCAGGAGCTTGAACGAGGCTATACTATTGTCGCCCGATTCAAAGAGCAACATCTTGCCGTCCGCGTATTGGAGGTGCGTCACTCCTCCCGGGATTAGGTGGGGTACCAACCCTTTGATGTGCCCGACCGTCCATGCCTTAGACAGCATAGCCGACAAGGCATCCGCAACAAAGTTAAAAACAATAGGAGACAGCGGGTCTCCTTGTCTTAAGCCTTTTTTGTTGTGGAAAAACTTACCCAAATCCCTGTTGATTGAAACAGTCGTTTGTCCACTATTAATTAGGTTCATGATATGATGGACAAATCCTACCTCAAAACCCTTTTTCAGGAGAACCTCCCGTACAAACTCCCAGTTTACATGGTTGTAGGCTTTTTTGAAATCGAGCTTTAGCAGCACCCCTTGCTGCTTTTTCTTCTTTAGCTTGTGAACAATTTCCAGGAGAGCAATAGGGCCCTCTAGAATGTTATGGCCCTTAAGAAAGGCAGTTTGGCTTTTGAGGATAACCCGTTGAGCCACTCGAGTCAAACGGGTCGCATAAGCCTTAGCGCAAATCTTAAAGGGGACATTGATTAGAGTGATTGGTTTGAACAACTTAATGTTGTTCGCCCCTTTCACTTTAGGGATTAGGCTGATAGCCCCGTCGTTTAGGTGGGAAATATCTACCGTACCTAGAGAAAACCCATTCACAATATCAAAGAAAAGGGGGCGAAGAATAGGCCAGAATTTACAAAAGAATTCAAGTGGCCAACCATCGGGGCCCGAGGCCGTGGCTTTCTTCATCCCGAGCAGGGCTGCATCTACTTCTTCGGGGACGAAAGAGAGCGCGAGGCTCTCGTTCTCCTGGTTCGACACCCTATCCTCAGGATCCCACAAATCTTCTCGGATACAAAGCTTTTTCTCATCGGTCGTACCCAATAGACCAACAAAGTAGCCATAGATATGGCGAGAGATGTCACCCTGGGAGAGAAGGAGGCCCTGCTCCGACTGGAGACGAAGTATCGCGCTCTTACACTTTTTGCCGTTAGCATACGCATGAAAATAAGCAGTCTTTGCGTCTCCCTTAGTCACCCACTTAATGCCTCCCCTACGGCGCCAATATTCTTCCTTCGCGCGAAGGATCGCCAAAACCTTATGCTCCAGCTCATACCGATGAGCCCACTCATCCTCCGAAAACAGCCGAGCGTCAGCCTAAGCATCAATGGCGGCGATCTCCTCTACAATCCTCCTGCGCTCATGCTTTGAGTCGCTGCCATGGTTGGCTCACCATCCTCGAAGGAAAGCCCTCAAGACCGCAGCAGCAGCCGACCAGCATTCTACGGGTCCCCTTTGGAACCCCAGCTGGGTTAGGATCTGCTCCCATCGGCCTTGAACCATAGGGATGAAGCCCTCTGCTTCAAACCAAGACGTTTCAAAGAAAAACTGTCTGCTACGCTGTGCCCTCTCTTCCCCTAAAGAGAAAATGAGCGGGACGTGGTCCGATTCAATGCGGGTTTCCACCACCAAAGTACATAAGGGAAAGAGGACCTCCCACTCCGGGGGTGAAAAACACCCGATTTAGGACACTGTGAATCGGGGCCAGTTGCTTGTTAGTCCAGGTGTACCTGGCCCCCGCTCGAGCCGCTTCGCGGAGCGCAGCCGCCGCAATAGCATTGTTGAAGATGGACACCCTTGCCCAGTCCACCTGATCATTGTTTTTGTCCGCACCCGAGCGGATCAAATTAAAATCGGCACCAACGACCAGAGGAATGTTTGCCGCGCGCTTGGCCCCAACCAAGGCTGTGACCTCCTCCAAAAAAGTAGCAGAACGCGAATGGTCGGCAGGACCATAGAAACATACCACCACCCAAATCATCCCCGAGACACTATGCCTAATAGTAGCAGCGACAAAAAATAGGCCTTGCTCCCACGCAAGAACCTCACAGATGTCACGATTGCAACCCATCAAAATACCTCCCGAGTGGCCTGACAATGACAACCAGTGCCAGTCAAACCGATTTAGGGGATCAAAAGCCAGCAAGTCACGGAAAGAAAAATCGACTTCAATCGTTTCCTAGAGCACAACTACATCGATCCGTTCCTTGGCCATGTACTCTCTAAGTTGTGTCCAACGTCCCTCGTGGCCACAACCCCTAATATTCCAAAAAAAGGTAATGCATCAGATTATACGATTCCGCATGTGGACCCCGCAAGAGGTCACAGCCTTGGACACATGTTTCCGAGCCGGGGCATGGCTGGAAGAAGGAAGATCAGAAGTTGCCCTCGCTTCTGCTTCCTCATCGGGAAAGGAGGCGGCACCGGCCCCTACTAATACCAACTCTGACGAGCCCGCAAGCACACACCGAGCAGCAGCCTCGGCTAGCGCCACTTGAGCCTCTTCACACACACGCACCAACGAGATGATCTCTCTGTTCGAGATAGACACAACTACCCCACTATCATCCAGAACCCGCGCAAGATGTTCATCGGAGAAAGCATTGAGGATTCTGTAAGAGGGGAGAGGGTTACCTGAGACCTCTAGGTTCTTGTCTGTGGTACGAAGCTTGGCGCTCTCCAGAGAAGACAGGTCGCCCAGCTTGGCCTTGGCACGCATGCTGGGGGCTCATAGCGCCACGGGAGTCGCCTTGGAGCGCTTGGCCTTCGCACCCGCACCCACCGACGCCAGCACCACGCCCAGATCACCCCGATTCTGCTCTGCCACCATCACCGCACCCGCCTTCGATGCCGGTTTCCTGCCCGCCGTCTTCTTGGGAGGTCTACCCAAACCACCAGAGCTCCGGCGCCCCGAGGATGGAGTGGGAGCAGAGTCTTCATTGAGCACACAGCCAGTATCCACCCCACCAGTGGCCAGCGGGGACCGAGGGGCCGCAGCCCCAGTGTCGCCAGAGTACACTTCCACCTCCATGGGAGCCAAGGACGGCGCCCCATGTTGAGACCCGTACTCGTCAAAGGAGCCAGCGAGGGTCCGGGCCAGCAGAGGGAGGCTGACCGTTGTATCCTGTGTCGTCACAGCCATCGTGCCCCTAGTCAGCGTCCCGAGCTTGTCCCATGTCTCTGTATCAATAGAGGTGACGTGGATACTGTCGTCGAGCTCCTCATCTTGGCCTCCCATATCCACATCTTTGGGCTTCGCAGACCCGAGCGCCCCGCCCGACGGCTGCTTTGCCGAGTCCTTGCCGCCCCCAAGTGGCTTGGATCCATTCCCTGCTTCCCGCGGGCGGCCAACTCTGTCAGAGGAGGAAGGGGGTTGTTTTTCAGAAGGGCCAACGCCACTGGAGCCGCCCTCAACAGTTTGTTTCGGGAGCCGCTCCACCTCCACCTTAATTTGGTATCCTTCACCATTAAACCGCACCTCCACAAAGCCATTAAGCTTGTCCGGTGATTTGCATGCCAGCTTCACTCTCACCGGCCCCAACCGGATGAGAGAGAGCTCATCCACCACAATAGGACGACCCAGCATCTTCAGCCATTCCATCAGGCGCTCCTTAGGACGATGCATCCTGGGAATGCCGTGGAGCCGCAACCACGTCTCTGGCATGACCAGTGGCACAATCCCCTCGTGCGGGGATTCCCTCACCTACGCAGTTATGTCGTTGATAGAGAGGAAGAGTTTGCCACTGGATTTCGCCATGTGCAGCAGGCCGGCCGAGGAGAAGATCACCGAGAAGTCGTTGTCCCCCACTTGAGATATTTGCCAATCCCAGTCGCCGGCCACCATGTGCTTTAGCTCTTGCTTGAGAATACGGAGCGAAAGCCGGCCCGGGTCTGTAGAAATTATCGCTGCGTTGTCAATCTTCAGATCCGAGCTGCCGTCCATCTCCTTCTCCTCCTCGAACTCGAGGCAGAAGAAGCCCTCACCCGAGATGGCACTTCCCATGATCTGGAGGTTCAGGGCCTTCCCACCCGAGAGTTTAATAAGCTGCAAGAGGGAAACTACTATTTGTTCAATATTTGCGGAAAAGCTACTGCTCCCTCTATAAAGTAATATAAGAGCGTTTAGATCACTTAGTGGACAAAATTAGGTTGGTTTAGTTGTTAGCCAAGGTGTGTGTCTTATCATAGTTGTTAGCCGACTTAAAATTCTTAATCCGTTTGAGACTCAGGTGTATAAGAGTAAACGCATAGCCTGGACCGAAGCCAAGGGAGTAGCACTGATCGAGACGGGGGAGTGTGCATGTGAAGGATCCGTGGACTGCTCCCGGTGCAGTAGGACGGAAAGGGGGAGCATTACGTGACACTCCCGTCACGTACGTGGCATGGGGACAAAGGCCTCTCACGCCATTGCCATGCCTCCATCGGCCACGGGCGTCGGGAACGGCACCTGCGGCCCCCCTCGTGCGGCAGCTACCTACTCCAGCTGGCTAGCTGAAAGACTGAAGCTGACATGCTGCCGGGCCGGCTAGCTCTCGATCGCTAGTCGGCTGAAATTAGGAGTGAAATTTGATTCCAGCGATCTGGTGGGCCGCGCGCGCGCACGAGCGTCTTCGTCGATGGCACGGTGGGTCGAGTGTATGCATGGATGGATTGACGTGGGGAAAGGGAACGATTAGCCGCGCTCTAACTAAGCTTCAGTCGAGGGCATATATGCAGCCCGTGCCCCGGCCGACGTGGTCATGAGCTGGCCGATCGACCTGTCGATATTCATCGACTCATCGTGCCGGGAACCATGGGCCGTCACTTTCCAGATGTGTGCATATGCTGGCCTTAACGAGTATTGCAGGCGGTGATGATTGCTCTCTCTCTCTCTCTTCTCGATTATAGTTTTTTTTACCACATAACCCCTTGGGTTCGGATTTTTGTCCAAAAAAGGAAACTAGACCTGTGGCTCATGTTATAAAACCCTCAAAAACCATGTCTTGTTCCAGATTCCTATTTAACAAAACATTCTTCAAATTCATTTTATTTTATTTTCTGAAATAAAAAAATCATTTTATTGGTCATTTTGTTAGTTTAATACAATGCCGCGAGACAAACATGTAATACAAAAATGACAAATTTATCCTCATGGCACAAGGGTGGATTGTGAGGAAGGAGGGGTGAGGGTGTGGGTGGTGGTGGGGGGGGGGGGGGGGGGGGGGGGGGGGGGCATGATAGAGGAGGAATAATTGGTCTAGGTGAAAACTAACAAACGGGCCCACATGGGAGTAGCTCAGCTCATTTTGGGCATGAGCCGTTCGTTGGGTTAGGCTCCAATAATTCAAAACCGAGCCAAGATGACTCATCTATTTGGTTTGAAAAGTTTGAATTCCGTATCCAAATTTGGGACATGTTAGGATAAAAAATTAACTTTCAAACAAATTCTGAAAAAATTCTAGTAACTAAATCTTGGTTCATCGGTATTCCATGGAAATTTTAGATTATTTTTCCTAGCCGTTAAAAAGGTTACACCTTTTTGGCACTTTTCATCAAATTTTGATAATCAATTCAAACTTCTCGGAAGCTTTACAAAAAACAATAAACAATGACACAAGGTTAGGGCGTGTACAATGGTCAGCATGACCCTTGCTTATGCATTCAAGATCACTGAGATAAGAAAAAACACATGTTATACAATGGATTATTTCTTAGTGTTATCTTTAATAATTAATGTTTGTATTCTCCTAGAATTTTAGAGCGGTCAAATTTAAAGTAGGAAAGGTATAACTAGCGAAGACGTCTCATGCAAACAACAACAAGTTAGGGTAAGCTAGAGTTGAAACCCATAAAATCTCGCAACCAACTCATGATTTTGCCACATGGATATAAGAAGACATCTCGTGCAATGAAGCAGAATATATTCTTTCTTGCTACAAGATTGATCATACCTAAGAGAAGACAAATACTTCTTTTCTCTCATCCAACTGAAGAAATCATCATAGCACCAATCCTTAGCGGTTAAGGTTATGAGCGAATGTGTGCTCCAGTGCACACCCTAGTTGACTAACCATGACTGATACACTTAAGATCGTGCTAATTAATGTACAAGACGGTTCAAAATCGAAATAAGAGTATCGTCGTCTACAGTGAAGTAGTAAATGGTATAAACCATAACACAAGTCAACCATTAATTATCCTAAAACAAAAATGTTCAAACATTACCGCTCTGTTTTGTCCACAGAGACATAGAGCCGATTAGACTAGTTGAATCGGTTGTCTTGCGTCCCCCCATCGCAACACAACAAATTGGTGCTAACTCATGAACACGTACAGCACATAATTTTTGGTTTCTGGCAAGCATTTGTAGGGATCGGCACGTGTGGGTTGCGGACAAGGCTCGGCGGCAAAACACCACCCCGTGAAAGCGTTTGTTTTGGAGCCTTGCATGCACCACGTCTCATCGCCTCCAAAAACAAACAAGCTCCTTATGCTCAACTCTCATGCTGTTCTACGGAAATGCCAAAAAAATCCAGCTAGCTAGCCAGACATCGAATTCTCTCGAAATAGCCCATAACTATTCAAGGAAAAGTATGTGTATACGTGTATGTAAATAATGCCCCACACCAACAAATTAACATATACTCCCTTCGTTCTTAAATATAAGTCTTTTTAGATATTCCAAATGCGTACTACATACAGGACAAAAATGAGTGAATCTACATTTAAAATATGTCTATATACACCCGTATATAGTGTTTATTGAAATCTTTAAAAGGACTTATATTTAGAAACGGAGGGAGTATATATTTATGCAGTCTTGTTAAATCTCAATCGACTAAGACTTAGTTATGTCTCAGTCGATAATATATTCGTGAGAACTTAAATTGAGATCCATGCAATTTTTTGTTTCCAATTGTTTTCTTTCCTACATGAAGTCACTTGACTGGAAAGTTTACCAAGACCTAGCAAAAACGCTTGTATCCAGCGCGCCAGCCAAAAGTCTCAATCGACCAAAACCTAGCCACACCGGTATTTATGGAAAACACTTGTATCTGGCGCGCCAGCCGAAAGTCTTAGTTGACCGAGACCTAGCCACATCCGTATTTATAAAAACGCTTGTATCTAGGGCGCCGGCTGAAAGTTTGGCCGGCCGCCTCGCACTTGTTGTGGGCCTGTGGCCCTTCATACGATAAAGACCCCACTAGACCATTTTCCTCCCATTATCCTTATCTCTGTACGTTCTCGACCACCCGTCGTCTTCCTTCCCAATCCCCTCTCAACTACAGCTACAACGACCACCATCGCCGCCCTGCCGCCGACGCGTCGGTAAATACCACCTCTGCACCATGTCGTAACTCATCGGATGTTGCGTCCAGCTAGCCAGAATGCTACAACCTCAAATCATGAGAGCCATGCAGGGATGCTACGACCGATGATGGCCGGAGCTACATGGAGGCGACTACCGTCGCCACTACAGTCACTTCTACAACTCATGGTGTTCAGATGCTGCAACTGTGGCGTCAAAATATTGTACCACGGTGACCAGATGCTGGAAGCCATAGCTGTCAGTGCTGACCACGCGTGACCGGGAGGGAGGGGGTGCACTGCAATCATGGCGTCCAAATGCTGGAACCATGACGCCCAGATGTTGTAACCATGATGGCTTTTGCTACATGCATTCACGGCAGAGATGTGACCAGCAACGGCGGTGGTGACGCTTTGCTGGAACCATTGCTAGATTTTGCTACGACCGACACGTAAATTTTCTACCTACATTCACGGTGGAGCTGCGGCCAGCAATGACGGCGAGGACGTTTTGCTGCAACCGTGACATATTTTGCTACAACCGACGAGATTTTTTGCTACATCCATCATGGCAGAGCAACGACCCACGACGACGGCAATGGCGTTTTTGCTGCAACCACCAACGGTTTTTGCTACGATTGGGCGAGAATTTTTTTACATCCATTTTGGATGCCAGAGACATGTGGCCGTCGTTCGCGGGGGAACATGCGCAATGAGCATCGGCGGCGAGGAGCGGTGAGCATCGCACTGGGATCTTGAACTATAGCGTGTCAACTAAGGGACTTGCAACCGGCGACGAGCTGTGGGACCAGCAGTGCGACGAGTGGGGCGAGCAGTGACGGAGAATGGAAGTGCTCATCGCGGACGCTTTCGAACTCTTCGTGAGGTTGGGCGTGGTCACTGGCGGGCACACGAGAGCGCGCTAGCGGCGAGGGGGGAAGAGAAGAAAGACACGAGAAAAGGGCGGGGTAGGTTGACCTGGCTCATCTGACGGCTGTCAGATATCGAATCAAATGGTTGCGTGGCGTCCGGCCCAAATTTGGGCGTCTATCACTTCCCCATGTTCACAGACAAGCTCTTATGCACAGGCTAGGCACAAAAATACGCTACCTTTTTTCTTTAATTTAGCTTAGAATTAATCCGGTATTAATTGTTAGCATATACTCCCTTCGTTCGAAAAAACTTGTCCCTTAAATGGATGTATCTAGCACCAAATTAGTGCTAAATACATTCATTCGAGGAACAAGTTTGGGACAAGTTTTTTCAAACGGAGGGAGTACTGTTAGAAGGGAGAGAGGATTGGTGGAATAGTCGTTGTATTGCTTGAGCCTCGTGGGAATATATATAGGAGTATAATCATCTACTTGGAGTACAAGACAAGCCAGAACAAATCCTAGTCTATCTCGTCTTTCCTAATAAACATTATACTCAACATCCCCCGTGGTCACAACGGTAGCGACGCAGACAATGAGACTGGAGAAGAATCCGAAGGCAAGCCGACGAACACCCCCCACAGTCGTAACGGTCGATGCATCGCGGAGTCGTGGCTGGAGTGGAAACCAACGAGGTTACTCAAGTAGGAGGTAGCCCTTTGTGTCATTTGTCGATGTAGCCGAGAGCGTGGGTGGTGGAGCCGTGGTCGAGGTAGCCGTGCGAAGAATGCCGTGGTCGATGTCGAGTCGGGGTGGCCGGTGTCGACAAAGTCGCCGTGGAGACGCGGGCGCAAGGGGGCGCCGAGTTAGCATGGGCGCAGTGGTGTCGAAGTAGTGGTGCGCCGATAAGGAGATGTTGTTGACGACGCGTCGCGGCGGGTTTGCCAAGCCCGGGACACATCGTGGACGAAGGCATGCACCGGTGTTGCCAGCACCGGGCATGCGTAGACGGACGAAGATGAAGGTGACGAAGAGCCAACCAGGCTAGCCACGACCGGGGACACGTCGTGGATGAAGGCACGCATCGGTGTTGCCAGCACCGGGCATGCGTAGACGAGGGACCTGCACGAGCTGTACGCCATGTCGGAGAAGTCGGAGGGGCCAGCAGAAAAGAACTCAATGACGATTGCGGCGTCCATCGGTGCAGGGCCGATGTCACCAACGGTGGTCGGAGTAGACGAAGTGGTCGGGGTAGATGACGACGACGCTGGCGACGGGCTGGTGCTTGGACGAAGACGAAGGGGGTGGCGGCCAAAGAAGAGAGGCGGCGGCGGCCTGACGGCGGCTGCGGCCAAAGAAGAGTGGCGGCGGCGGCCTGACGGCGGCGGCGGCGGCGAGGTTAGGAGTGCGGCGGCGGTGCTCGAAGTAGGCGAAGAATCCTGACAGCGTGACGAAGACCGGCGCGGACGGTGGCGTTCCCGCACCAAGGAAGACGGCGCGGCGCGTACCACGGGAGGTCGACGCGCTGTGATGGCGGAGCGGGCCATGGGGCGCAGCGCTACGGCCCGTGGGGGCGACGCAGCGGCGGCATGCGGGTCGGGGCGATGGCGGGAAGACCTCTGGGCAGTGGCGGGGACCGCGGGCCGCGATGCTGCGGCCCAAAGGGGCGACGCAACTGCGGTTCGTGAGTCGGTGCAACCGCGGGGACGGCCTCGGGGCGGCGGCGGGGACCGCGTATCGCGACGCTATGGCCCGAAGGGGCGACGCACGAGTCGATGCAGCCGCGAGGAGAACCACGGGGTGGCGGCGCTGCGGCTCGACAGGGCGACGCAATGGTAGGCCGATGCTCGATCGGTGGAGAGGCGCGCTGAACTCGGGGACGATCTTCACGGGACCTGCGGAGGCGCGCGTAACCGACGGGCCAGGTCGGTCGCGCGGCGGAGATGAGGCGGATCATGGCGGCGAGCGGGTGATCAAGCCGATTGCGCGCGAGGTCGGGGATACCGCTCGGTGGAGGCGTGGTGGCGGCGGAGTCCGAGATGAAGCCGGCGCAGGGCGACTATGATTGGCCGCAGCATGGCGCGAGGCCGCCGGGTCGGGGTGATGCAGGAGTCCCGGTTGGAGCGGGGCGGTGACGGCCGGCGTAGATCGACGAACGGGCCGTCGTGCGAACGGCGGCGATGAAGGGCCGCCGCATGACGCGAGGCCGCTGGGTCGGGGCGACCGGCGGACCGACGCGCGGACGCCGCGCGAGGCCGCCGGGTCGGGGCGACCGACAGGTAGACGCGCAGACGACGCGCGAGGCCACCGGGTCATGAAGAAGCCGACCAATCACGCCGGTGTTGGAGTAGAGGCACACGGGATCGACGGTGGTGGTGGGCGACGCAAACCGAATCACATAGATCGGAAAACCAAAAAAAAGATGTCGATCAAAGCGACCGGCAAGAAAAGAGAAAATCCAGATCAAAGGGGCGGGAAAAAAGACTCTCTTGGGCAGCTGGTCAACACGACCGGCGGACGAACCATAGGTACGGGCGGCGCGGCCCCCGACGGTGGTCACGGAGGCCGATCGCCTCGGGGGCGGCGCGCGGGTGCGGAAGCGACGGCGGCTAGAGTTTAGGATTGACTTGTGATAGATTTCATGTTAGAAGGGAGGGAGGATTGGTGGAATAGTCGTTGTATTGCTTGAGCCTCGTGAGCATATATATATATATATATGAGTACAATTATCTAGTTGGAGTATAAGATAAGTTAGAACAAATCCTAATCTATTTCGTCTTTCCTAATAAACATTATACTCAACAAATACAATTATAGTATTACGTATTATTTTTATGACGCAAAAAAGAAAAACAGTTATAGTATTATCAAACCCGTGGGTAGTTGAGTGCGTGGATGAAGATGAAGCCCCAGCTCCAGAAAGGCGCGCGTGATATACCTTTGTCGCGCAAGCTCATCACCCCTGCCACTATTGTTGTCAAGCCCACTCCGCAACAACGCCCTTGGTGCATGCCCCTCTTCACGAGCAGATTCGTTCACCCTCTCCTGCCCACACCCCCTCTCCTGCGCGCGCGCACACACACTTACGACATCACAAGGCCAGCTGCGTACCAGACGAAACATGCACGCACGCATATATGCTCCATTCTTTAACGTTTTACATGTACGCGACGCATAGATATTGATGGTTTTGAAGGTGATGAGGGACTAGCAGCAGTGCACCATGGTTTGGCTCACTACTAGCTTCAGGCGTTGTCGCCTATACGTTACGCATGGGCTGAGCTTGTAAAACAGACTATGCAGGTGAGGCAATTTTAAAATATTTATTTTCATTATCAGATCAGGAACTATGTATTATGGACACTTGAAATATGTGTGACATAATTGCTATATCAGTCTAGTACTTGTGATGGGAAAGACGCAAATTGATACACAATGAGACTATTCATAATGCACAACAGATATCCATGGAGATACATGCTCTCACTGCCAATTTTGTTAATTCCTCCTCGCCGAAGGCTTCCATGAAAAGAGGAGGATGGTCTAGCCCTCCAACGGGATTTATTAAACTTAACGTTGATGCTTCTTTTGACCACGACCTTCTCAGGGGTACAATCGGGACGGTCTTAAGAGATGACAAAGGTAGGTTCATCGGTGAGGGAAATGATAAGATTGACTGGTGTGTAGATGTGTTGATGGCTGAAACTTTGGCGTTGAAAATTCGGCCTATCGCTTGCGCAAAGGACGGGTTGTAATTGCATAATTATTAATTCGGATAATATGAAGGTGATCGAGACGATGAACGAAGAAGGACATCGTCGGGGCCAGCAGCTGCAATTTTTTATGGTTGTTTTCACTTAGCTTGTGATTTTTCTATTTCTAGATTCGAGAATTATAATAGAGAAGCAAATAAAAATGCTCATGAATTTGCTAACTTGGCTAGATTTTCCTTCATTTATGATTGGCTCGAGGAACCACATAATGCAATTATACCAATCCTCATGAACGATGGAATGATTATTTCTAATGAATAAAGCTCGAACTTTCTTTTTTTTTTTAACTTCTTGCGTGGTCGCCATTCCCACAAAGAAAAGGAGAAGAAAAACTTATCCCGTCGATCCTCTCTGTGTCTTCTGTCGAGAGCCTATGGACAGATCAGGCATGGCAAGTTCCAAGTTGCAAGGACAGGGCGGTGCGTGCATTTTATAGATGCAATGCGTGCACGGAGCGCATGCAGCTAACAGCTACGAGCATCTCCAACACTTTCCGTAGAAAACTCCCCATAAAACCACCCACCGCGCATACTCCCTCCATTCCACAACATAGTGCTTCCTCTATCCACGTACTTCAATTTTGACCGTAATTTTAACTATCAAGACCGATTGCAGCGGGAGCAAAAATAATATCAGTGAATTCGTATTCGAAAGAAGTTTTTAATTATATAATTTTTTCTTCTTCCGCAATTGGTCTTATTGGTTAAATTTATGGTCAAAGTTGAACTTCGGAAAACGCGGGCGCACTATATTTTGAAACGGAAGGAGTATTATTTAGAGGAAATTCCGAGGTGGCGTCTTTTCTCAGTTCTAGTAATTTTTCGTAGTGGTTGACGGCGATGGCGTGCCAATCAGCGGCGTCGGTGGTGGTTGGCGGGGCCGGCGGCGGCCGCGACGCAGCGGACTCCAATGGTGATTAGCTGATGTGGCACATGTATGAAAGGGTCCATCTTTCCATAGATGGAGGGAAAGTTTTCAAGATTATACGAGATCCCATGATTTTTTTTTGCATTTACAGAAACTGTAAACTGTTGGAGGGCTTTGTTTTGACCCAATTTCCTCCGAACGATGGTTATTTTCTAGATACGGAATTATTGGAAATGGTCTAAGGGTAACTCCAATACCGGTCATCAAATTGTCTGGGCTGAACGGTTCAGACAGTTTAGACATTCAACACGGTCACCAAATAGATCCGGACTAGTCCGGATGTGTGAAATCTTACAAACCGACACCAAACTGAGGGGAGCTCTAGTGAAGTCCGAATGTCTGCTCAGCCGACTGTCAGTTGGATCATATATACCCCGACAAGCCATGCGTCCTACAAATTTTTTTCATCTAGTTCCGCCTGACCCACTATCGGTCATAGATTATCTATATTTGATGAATATGGTTGGATAATTAGGCTATCCATAGACACATCCGTGCATGTTCATGAACATTTGGTGATCCTATGATTTTGCTTGAGATGCCGCCCAAAAGACTGCCCACGCAAATTCAGCCGCGAAGGTCACGAGGGTTGTATATAATAAATTAGCAACGGATAATGCACTGGCCTTCCATTCCTTTTGTACGAAACATGTGTACTCCCTTCATTCTATAATGTAGTGCTTTCTTTATCCACGTGCTTCAACTTTGACCGTAAATTTAACTACCAAGACCGATTGCGGCGGGAGCAAAAATTATATCAGTGAATTCGTATTCGAAAGAAGTTTTCAATTATATAATTTTTTCTTCCGCCGTAATTGGTCTCGTTGGTTAAATTTATGGTCAAAATTGGACCTCGGGAAGCGCGGGCCCACTATATTTTGGAGTGGAGGGAGTATATACATATGAGAATGTTTTCCGTGCATGCATGCAAGCCCGATGCTGATGTGGTGACTAAATAATGCTACAAGTTGGTACTAGTATATGGAGTGATAGGACGGTATGGTCTTACTTAATTTGGACCTTCGAGGCTTGGTGGCTCAGTACACTTGGTTATTAAGGCCTCTCTTGATTCATATGATAGGATTATCATATGAATAGAAATTTTATAGGAAATGAAATGACATGTATCTCAAATCCTATGAGTAGTAATAGAAAACGAGATGTCATTTGATTGACATTAAAGGAATTTTTTCATTGAGTCTAGACTCATTTTTATTTTTCCATGAAATATGGAGGATAGAAACCAATCATATGTAGAAATAGGAATCTATTCCTATGAACCAAAGGGCTCTAAAAAAAATCTTATCCTCTAAAATTCCTATGAAATCCTCCAAATCAAAAGAGACATAAGTTATGAACTGAGGCCAGTTACCTCTGTGATATTTGAGAATCCTGATTCATTTTCACAAGCTTTCATGTGACCATTTAAAATATGTGGAGGGGAGCTTAGAGAAACGCCAGATATGTTGGAAGGGTAAGTTTTTCTTGGCCGGAGAGACTCCTTATCAACTCAGTGCTCAACATTATGCATGGTTCTGCATATACTTCACCTTTTCAAAATTCTAAAGAGGGAACTATAGAAGTTGGACTAATTCAAATACAGATTTTCCTTGCAATGTGATAGTGAAAATAATTGGCTAAATAGGATATTATTTCTATCCAAAAAGAATAGGGCCGTCTTCCAATTCAAGACCTTAAGGTTAAGAACATCACCTTTCTTAGTAAATAATTTTTTATATACACTCAAAGACACACACACTCTCTCTCTGGGGGCATTGTAAACCACGAGATTCACATTCTTGAAATAGTCTTATGAAATTTAAAGAAAATTTTCTTTTGAAAAAGATAACGCCCACACGCATGGATCAACGTTCGTTTGTGTTTGCATGAATCTTGGCATATGTTTGTCAGTTTCTTTATGCCACGCGGGACTGGGCTGGTGTGTGCGCATTTATTGGTCGCCCACACGCCCATTAATGTGCTTGTAAGAAGATGGCGACTCTCGTTTTACCCGATCATGTTATTTTGCCATGTCTTTTTGTAGTGCTACATGGCAACTGCCTAGTGTTGATAGGTGGCAACTGCTAAAGTTTTCAAAACATGGCAACTGTAGTAGACCAGATCATACATGGCAACAACTGCAATTGTCCAAAAATGGCATCCGGCACTTGATCTAAGATGGCAACTGCAGTTAAGCAACCATGGCAACTGTAGTTGTCAGACATGGCAATTGTAATTCAGCAACATGCCAACTGCAATAAACGAGCATGGAAGAGGGTCCGGACGATGGCAACTGCGGGGACGCGTGGTGACTGTCACGCGAGACGTGCGGGACCGCGAGGTAGGAGGCCGAACGTACGGGCGTGTGGACGTTATCTATTTTGCCCACACATAGACGTATGGAAGGAATCGCTGAGCAAAAAACCAAACGTGTGGGCATTACTTTCTTTACCCATACGTAGATGTGTAGACTGATTCTCTTAGATAGCACACGAAATATGTGGCCAAACCCCTTAACGCCCACACATGTGGACATTATCGGGACCCTTTTCTTCTGCTTTGGATATTTCTATCACAGAACAATTCTAAGATTCGCTTCTAGGAGGATTCGTGGTTCAGTAATACCACTCTCCGAGAACAATATTTGTTTTATAATATTTTTTAAAACAAAAGTGATACAACTACATAACTATGTGGCTTGTCTCCACCTAATGTGATGTTTGCCCATGTTTTGGTTGGGCCTCGACTTGCTAGCTGTAATGCCATGTTTGGGCGCTAGATTGTCCAATTATCTCACGGTCACAAATGAATTTAGGTGGAACCTACACCAGAATAGAAGCTTCTGAATGGACTTCATGTACCAAGCACTCGTCCACTCAGATTTTCGAGTCACAAGCAATAAACGAATTTGATAAATGAAGGTATCCTGAATTAAAAAAGATCAAATTGTGCTACCTCCACAATGGACTGATCCTAAGCATGGACAATCCCCCTAAGTGTAACTGACACTTTTTCTTTAAAGAAGGAAGACCTTCGACCTCTATTTCTGAACAATACATACAGCCATTTTATTAATTATTTACACAAGACCATACAAAGAAATACAGCAGAAAGTCTGAAACCATCGTCTAGGCAACATCTATCGCTACTTCTATCCAATTAATGAACGGATGCTGATAGTCCGGGCCTAATACCACAGACCTCGCAGTCAAGCCTAACATCTAAGACCTGATGCCCCAACCAAGCCACTTGTCAGGTATGGGACACACATCGGTCCGGCACGCTCTCAGAGGCCGCCGCCACCAACTACCACCGCTCCAACTTCAGAGTTATACTGACGCATCATCCTTGTCCGGTCTATCTGCCGTCGACACCACCATGGCGCCCAACGCCACCACCTCCTTGCGCGCGAACTATTGAGCACGTCACGGTCGCCGCCGGTACACCTCAGCACCATGCCACCAAGTACCACCAGCTGATACAGCTTGAAGTCTCTGGAAAATCTGTCGTGCGTAGCACCTGCCGACCAGGCATGACAAAGCGTAGCACCTACCAGGCATGACTTGACATCTCCATCGAAGCTCCATGCAAGATGAAGCCGCTTCACCTTCTACCTCTAACTTCCAGCGCTGCTCCATAAACGATGCTCCCAAGAGAGGAACGACACCGCAGTGTCGCCATCGTCCGATCTGGAAAACAAGGTCCTATGATTTCCCCCGGAGCAACATGAGTGGGTCGACAGTAGTTACACAATAATGCCTTAATGAAGGTAACGACGCAAAACGCCACCATCGCCTACCGTCGGCTCGGTTTTCACCAGCAACTTTGTCTCCCCAACTCGCAGCCGGGACTAGATGACGGATCTCGAGATCCGACCACCCATCCTTTGGTCGGCCACCTCCGACGGAGAAGATGTCCACACCGATGGATGCACTGGCCAGATTAGATTTGACCGAAGGTGCCGACAAGAAGTCCACCAGGCCCTCGACGCTGCCGCCGATCCAAAGCCAGATGACGCGTCACCGCAGCATAGACCACCCGCCGCGAGGCAGGAGTGGCCACCGTCGCCGTCTCCGGAGCCATCGCCGCCGCTTCGCTAGATCGGCCGCCGCCACAGCCATCACCTCAGCAGTCATCGCCGCCGCTTCGCTAGATCGGTCGCGCCTCCATTCGCGCCCCTGAGACACGGGAGCGAGAGAACCCCCGCCACCGCCGTCGGCCACCGAGCGTAGGCTGGCGGCGTCCTCCACCGACGGTGGGAGGAAGGAAGGGAGAGGGTCGGCCCCGACGGCGGCTAGGGTTGGAGTACCACCCGTGTCGCCCGAGCGAGGCGTAACGCGGGGGTCAGGATGCCTAAAAATGACATGAAAGTAAGAGATGTTGTTTCTCATCCACGTGACTTGTCACTTGTACCCGCTTCGTATGTCAACAAGTTTAGACTCCTCCGTTTCCAAAAGCAAGGGATGTAACTTTTTGCTCAAGTCAAACGGTGCAAAGTTTGATTAAGTTTATAGGAAAAACTACCAGCAACTACAAGACTAAATAGAAAATAGATATAATATAAACTATATTTTATTATGGATTTAACAATACTAATTAAATTAATTTTGTTTTGTAGTTGTTGGCAGTTTTTCCTACAAACTTTGCACCGTTTGACTTGAGTCAAAAGTTATATGCATTTCCTTTGAGAACGGA
Organism: Triticum urartu; assembly: GCF_003073215.2. Classification (NCBI taxonomy): domain Eukaryota; kingdom Viridiplantae; phylum Streptophyta; class Magnoliopsida; order Poales; family Poaceae; genus Triticum; species Triticum urartu. The sequence goes on along the minus strand of NC_053025.1, from coordinate 383,165,087 downwards.
GGGAGTAGTTACTTAAAGCATCTTCAACGTTGAACCAAAAAATTTCTCTCGCATCCGTCCATGGACAGAGGACTAGTCCGCGGACAGGGATGCCGAAGCTGACCTTCCAACACTATATGCATACTATCAAGCGGGTTTCAACATATCAGATGAAATTCAGCAAACCCGATGGAATTCATCAATGTTCTGATAGAAAACAACCCAAATAATCCATGCATAGCATGCAAGTAAGTATAGTAAAATAATAGTTCAAATTTAACGAGAAATAGTTCAAATTCAACGAGATTAACCGGATGTTCAACAAGTTTTTTTATGAATGGATCATGTCATCCCACACATAGTGCCCTTTTTTTTGCAGAAACCACACATAGTGCCCCTTCGGCTTCATCCAATAGTGTATGTACGTAAATGGTCGTTCCTTTATCCTGTGGTACATCACGGCAGCGCGTACGGGCTACACAATGTGTAGAGAAACATTAAGTTAATGAATAATTTAATCAACAAGTTGAGCAAGAAGAAGAAAAACTTACGATCTCCTCCGCTGTCGCGTGCAATGATGACCTTGCCTCCAGCCAAGCAACCACGTCACAAAACTTGGTGATGGTGCTCTGGATGGCGTACCATTGATACGATAACGACTTCACATTGCGATCATTGCGATCATAGATGATGTGCATGGCGTAGGGCGCAATGAGCTTTTGCGCGTGAAATGAATCATGCATGCGCTGTTAGAAGAGCCCACTTTCGTTCCTGCCTACAGAATTCATGGATATGGCGAACCACACATCGCACAACAACTCATCCTCCATGGTAGAGTCCCCCTCCATCCTTTGTACTCTAAAAATGACATGGCATTCGAAAATAAGTTCAATGACATTTGACCTAACACCTGTCGGGCATGGTGTCCACCATGGACGTCGTCGACACGGTGGCGGAGTGTACCTAGCTGCGGACAGGTCCTGGGTGGACTGCGCGGTCGTTAAAGGCAAGCGGGTGCGTGATACGTCTCCAACGTATCTATAATTTTTGATTGCTCCATGCTATATTATCTACTGTTTTGGGCATTATTGGGCTTTATTATCCACTTTTATATTACTTTTGGGACTAACCTATTAACCGGAGGCCCAACCCAGATTTGTTGTTTTATGCCTATTTCAGTGTTTTGAAGAAAAGGAATATCAGACGGAGTCGAAACGGAACGAAATCAACTGGAGAAGTTATTTTTGGAAGGAAACACACCCGATGGACTTAGACCCTACGTCAAGGAAGGAACGTGAAAGTGCGTTACATCAACTAGAGGGGGTGAATAGGCGATTTTTATGAAATTCTTCACTGAGGAATTTGTCGGTGAGGAAATTCCTTAGCGAAGAACTACTAGCAGCGGAATAAGTACTCAAAAGTAAACATAACAGAATACAAGCATAGTCATCATGATGAAATGAAGACAGGCACAGAGTACAGGAAGCGTAAGCACAGGATAACACAGGATGAAGACAAATAGACTGAAGAAATTGAACTGAGGAAATTGAGAAAGTCTTCAGTCAAAGTCTTCAAACACAGATATGAACAAGTACACAACTCAATTATGAGGAAATGAAAGAGTTGAGGAAATGGAACCAGTAAGCTTGGTGAAGACAATGATTTGGTAGACCAGTTCCAACTACTGTCTCAGTTGTACGTCTGGTTGGAGCGGTCGAGTGTTTAAACTCGAGGACACACAGTCCCGGACACCCAGTCCTGAACACGCAGCTCAGGACACGCAGTCCTTACCATATTCTCCTTGAACTAAGGTCACACAGACCTCGTCCAATCACTCGTGGTAAGTCTTCAGGCGACTTCCAAACCTTCACAAACTCGTTCACTCGGCGATCCACAATTCCTCTTGGATGCTCTAGACCATGACGCCTAACCGTCTGGAAGAAGCACAGTCTTCAAAGGTAACAAGCGTCGGATCCATGTGGGATCAATCTCTTCAGTGATGCTCAATCGCTTGGGGTTTGTAGGTGTTTGGGTTTTGGGTTTTTGGTTTTTCCTCACTTGATGATTTTCGCTCAAAGTCCTCAGAGGATGGGTTGCTCTCAAATTACAAGTGTCAGTTTCTCTCGGAGCAGCCAACCAGCTAGTGGTTGTAGGGGGCAGCTATTTATAGCCTAGGGAGCAGCCCGACATGATAAGACATAAATGCCCTTCAATGATATGACTGTTAGGTGGATAGATATTTTGGGACAGCTGGCGCATAGCACAGCAACGGTCGGAATTTTGAGTAGCAAAATCCTCAGGGCTATCATGTTCCTCACTGTGTAGGCAATCCGCACTGGCGAATTCCTAACTCCTCAGTCAGGACAAATTCCTCAGAGACCAGAAGAACTTCGTCTCTGTCACTGAAGAAATTGACTGAACTGTATGAAATTTCTAATGGCTACACTCGAAGGGATTGGTAGGTGTAGGATTTTGAGTTGAGCATCACATGGAAATTTTTCCTTAGTATTTCCTTGACCCCCTTTAATAGTACGGTGTTTCCTATGACTCAAGAAAGAAAAAAAAACAAAACTATGAAAACGAAAGTCTTCAAGATTCATATTCCTCGCATGAATATCAAATCTTCACGGACACACCAATTTCTTCACTTTCAAAGTCTTCATGAAAGTCTTCAGAAATACCAAAATCTTCAGTCGAAGATATTCATTTTTAGGGGTCAACTTTTCCTATAAATATCAAACTCCTCATAGACTTATAGACATGTGTACACACACAAACGCATTAGTCCCTTAACCTATAAGTCTTCAATACACCAAAATCACTAAGGGGCACTAGATGCACTTACAATCTCCCCCTTTTGGTGATTGATGACAATATAGGTTAAGTTTTCAACGGGGATAAACATATGAAGTGTAACTACTGATATTGAGGAATTTAATTGCAAGATATAGAAGAACTCCCCCTGAAGATGTGCATAGTGAGGAATTTGCTTTTGAAGCAATGCACACTTGAAGAGTTGAATCATGGAGATCTCCCCCTATATCTTGTAATTCATACACGCATTTAACATATAATATGAAGAATTTGAAATGCATGATGAAATATGGTGCCTGATGAAATTTAGCATGCGTGCAATAATATTAACGAGGAATAAGCATGCAGAATAGTGCGTCAAAAGTATCAGAGCACAGTGCATCAAAAGTATCAGAGCACAGTGCATCAAAAGTATCAGAGCACCATTGGGTTTAAGATTACAACTCGATCCAATAAAGTTTCAGAAGAACGAGAGTTGTAACTTAGCAAAAAAACGCCCATATAGTAGACCCGCTTGAAGACTAACTCATATTTCTCCCCCTTTGTCATCGAATGACCAAAAGGATCGAAAATAAGGACTAATGCCCCTGAAGATAATCATGTTGATGAAGGAGCGCCAGCGTTGTTGGGGTCATTTGTTGATGTAGGGCCTGCCGCAGTGTCGTCCAAATCTTCATGTTCATCAGTGTCGCGCGATGAAGAATATGAGCTGGCCACCGGAGAAGGAACCTTGACCTTCTTGAATTTCTTCGGTGGAGGTGCAGACCAGTCAAAATCTTCTTTGAGACCCATGTTCTTCAGATCTTCTTCACCATACAGATGTGACAGGATTGTCCAAGTGCGACCGAAGACTTGATGGAGGTAGTAGTGGTTTTTCTTCACTACATTGTGTGTGGCAGTCATGTTGTGAAGAAGTGAACCAAACTGACGCTTAACCCATTTGTGATTTCGATCCACCTTATGGTGAAGACTAAGCAGAAGTTCACGGTCAGTCATCACGGGCGGAGCAGTGGCTTGAGGAGTGGACTTGGGTGCATTGGCAGAGTCATGTGTGGCAGAGTCATCATTGGTGGAATAAGATGCAGCTTTGTGAAACTAACCATCCAATGGACGAATGCCTTCATCTATTACAGCTGGTGCCTTGCCCTTTCCATCAACCGAGGAATATGTCTGCTTGAGGACTTCAATTGGGGGCAAGTAGCTGAGGTGATTCTGGAAATCAGCTTTGTAGTTGAGTGAAGACCTTGTCCTGAGGAATCTCATAATCCAAGGTGCATAAGGCTTCAGCTCAAACGGAGACAGTGCAACATTTGCCATAGTCCTCATGAAGAAATCATGATAATTGACAGGAATGCCATGAACAATGTTGAATACCAGATTCTTCATGATGCCAACAATTTTCTCATCAGATGAGTCGTGGCCTTTGATGGGACTGATTGTCCTCGTAAGAATACGATAGACAGTTCTGGGCACGTACAACAATTCCTTCACGAGGAATTTGGTTCTTGGTGCTTGACCTGGCTTCAAAGGTTTCATCAGCACCTGCATGTAATGATGTGTGAGCTCAGGTTCACTGTAGATGCAGCGAGCTTCTTCAAGGGGAGGACTGAGTGGTAGAGCATGAAGCAATTCAGAGGCTGGTGCAGTGTAGTGAGTGTTTTCAGACATCCAGTCCAGCACCCATGAATTCACATCTTCAGCATCTCCGGTGATGTGCAGCGTTGCATAGAATTGAAGAATCAGTTCTTCATTCCAATCGCAGATGTCAGAGTAAAAGTTTAGTAGCCCAGCGTTGTGAAGAACACTGAGGACTAGTGCGAAGCACGGCAGAGATTCCATATCCACGTGAGGAATATGCTCATGGTAGAAGATCTTCTCCTTGTTGAACAGCACTGAGGAATAGAAATTGGCTTGACTAGTAGTCCAGAACCACCTCTTCCTAATGCGAGCAGAGTCATATGGGTTGTAATCTTTGAAGAATACGTGCTCACCGAAGAAATCATCAGCCTTGAACTTTTGCTTGCGTGAGAATGGATCCTTTGGCTTCGGCAGAGGAGTGTCAGTGAGTTGCATCACGACCTCAGGAATCTCAATCGCAGGTTCTTCAGGCTGAGGAATTTCTGGTTCCTCCTCAGTGGCAGTCTGCGTCATTGTTTGTTCAGCAGCAACAGTTTCTTCAGCGCTAGTGGCTGGAATTTCCTCATGGACAGATGGAGTGGGATGAGTTTCTTCAGAGCCCATGTGAACATTTTATGTGGGGGACTGAGGAATTTACTGTAGAGGGGTGAACATTGGAGAGTTTGGATGCTGACTTTCCCAGAATTCATCACTGATTACGGGTGTGGAGCAGCCAATGTCCACATCTTCATCTTCCATTTCTTCAACGCCAGCCTCTTCAGCTGTGAACTGAGGCATAGGGGAGGAGATGATAGGTGTTGAAGGGATCGCATCCACTTCAATTTCTTCATCCAACGATTCAGACGAAGCAGCAGAAGGAGTTTCTTCATCAGATCCGCTGGGGATCACATATTCTTCATCAAAAGGAACAAGGTTCTTTGATGGCCTGGTTGAGATGGGAACAACATCAATCGTATTTGCAAATGAACTTGTCATAGGCTTCATTTTCTTTGGAGCTGAAGAATCTGAAGCAACTGATGCTTTCCTTTTCTTCACTCCAGCACGCTCTGCAGCCTTGGTCTTCTTCACATCTGATGTAGATGGAAGGATTGGAGTTGAAGTTGGTGCAGGAGCAGCTGAGGAATCTGGTTGATTTTCTTCAGGCACAACTGATGCAGTTGCCCTGAATTCTTCAGTTTCTTCAGGCACACCACTAGTGGGTGCCCTGGCAATTTCTTTAGCCGCTGGAATGCAGTCATCAGCCCTGGAACTCACTGAAGGAAATATGCCCTAGAGGCAATAATAAAGTTATTATTTATTTCCTTATATCATGATAAATGTTTATTATTCATGCTAGAATTGTATTAACAGGAAACATAATACATGTGTGAATACATAGACAAACAGAGTGTCACTAGTATGCCTCTACTTGACTAGCTCGTTAATCAAAGATGGTTATTTTTCCTAACCATGGACAAAGAGTTGTTATTTGATTAACGGGATCACATCATTAGGTGAATGATCTGATTGACATGACCCATTCCATTAGCTTAGCACCCGATCGTTTAGTATGTTGCTATTGCTTTCTTCATGACTTATACATGTTCCTATGACTATGAGATTATGCAACTCCCGTTTGCCGGAGGAACACTTTGTGTGCTACCAAACGTCACAACGTAACTGGGTGATTATAAAGGAGCTCTACAGGTGTCTCCAAAGGTACATGTTGGGTTGGCGTATTTTGAGATTAGGATTTGTCACTCCGATTGTCGGAGAGGTATCTCTGGGCCCTCTCGGTAATGCACATCACTTAAGCCTTGCAAGCATTGCAACTAATGAGTTAGTTGCGGGATGATTTATTACAAAACGAGTAAAGAGACTTGCCGGTAACGAGATTGAACTAGGTACTGGATACCGACGATCGAATCTCGGGCAAGTAACATACCGATGACAAAGGGAACAACGTATGTTGGTCTAACCGATAAAGATCTTCGTAGAATATGTAGGAGCCAATATGGGCATCCAGGTCCCGCTATTGGTTATTGACCGGAGACGTGTCTCGGTCATGTCTACATTGTTCTCGAACCGTAGGGTCCGCACGCTTAACGTTACGATGACAGTTATTATGAGTTTATGCATTTTGATGTACCGAAGATTGTTCGGAGTCCCGGATGTGATCATGGACATGACGAGGAGTCTCAAAATGGTCGAGACGTAAAGATCAATATATTGGAAGCCTATGTTTGGATATCGGAAGTGTTCCGGGTGAAATCGGAATTTTACCGGAGTACCTGGAGGTTACCGGAACCCCCCGGGAGCTATATGGGCCTTAGAGGGCTTTAGTGGAAAGGAGAAAGGGGCAGCCCAAGGTGGGCCGCGCGCCTCCCCCCTCCCCTAGTCCTATTAGGACAAGGAGAGGTGGCCGGCCCCCTCTCTCTCTCCCCCCCCTCGAGGAATCCTATTCCAACTAGGATTGGGGGGGGGGGAATCCTACTCCCAGAGGGAGTAGGACTCCCTTGGCGCGCCCTCCTTGGCCGGCCGCCCCTCCCCCTTGGCTCCTTTATATACAGAGGCAGGGGGCACCCTAGAACACACAAGTTGATCCTTGAGATCGTTCCTTAGCCGTGTGCGGTGCCCCCTGCCACCATATTCCACCTCGATCATATTGTAGCGGTGCTTAGGCGAAGCCCTGCGACGATAGAACATCAAGATCGTCACCACGCCGTCGTGCTGACGGAACTCCTCCCCGACGCTTTGCTGGATCGGAGCCCGGGGATCGTCATCGAGCTGTACGTGTGCTAAGAACTCGGAGGTGCCGGAGTAATGGTACTTGGATCGGTCAGATCGGGAAGACGTACGACTACTTCCTCTACGTTGTGTCAATGCTTCCGGAGTCGGTCTGCATGGGTACGTAGACAACACTCTCCCCTCTCGTTGCTATACATCACCATGATCTTGCGTGTGCGTAGGAATTTTTTTGAAATTACTACGTTCCCCAACAGTGGCATCCGACCTCCCCTTTGCTCCTTTATATACGGGGGCAGGGGGCACCTCTAGACACACAAGTTGATCATTGATCCCTTAGCCATGTGCGGTGCCCCCCTCCACCATAATCCACATCGATCATATCATAGCGGTGCTTAGGCGAAGCCCTGCATCGGTAGTAACATCATCACGGTCAACACACCGCCGTGCTGACGGAACTCTCCCGTGAAGCTTTGCTGGATCGGAGTTCGTGGGACGTCATCGAGCTGAACGTGTGCTGAACTCGGAGGTGCCGTGCGTTCTGTACTTGGATCGGTCGGATCGTGGAGATGTTCGACTACATCAACTGCGTTCTCATAGCGCTTCTGCTTACGGTCTACGAGGGTACGTGGACGATACTCTTCCCTCTTGTTGCTATGCATCACCATGATCTTATGTGTGCGTATGAATTTTTTTGAAATTACTACGTTCCCCAATAGTGGCATCCGAGCCAGGTTTATGAGTAGATGTTATATGCATGAGTAGAACACAAGTGAGTTGTGGGCGATATAAGTCATACTGCCTACCAGCATGTCATACTTTGGTTCAGCGGTATTGTTGGACGAGACGACCCGGACCAACATTACGCGTACGCTTACGCGAGACCGATTCCCCCGACGTGCTTTGCACATAGGTGGCTTGCGGGCGACTGTCTCTCCAACTTTAGTTGAACCGAGTATGGCTACGCCCGGTCCTTGAGAAGGTTAAAACGGAGTCAAATTGACAAACTATCGTTGTGGTTTTGATGCGTAGGTAAGATTGGTTCTTGCTTAAGCCCGTAGCAGCCACGTAAAACTTGCAACAACAAAGTAGAGGACGTCTAACTTGTTTTTGCAAGGCATGTTGTAATGTGATATGGTCAAGACATGATGCTAAATTTTATTGTATGAGATGATCATGTTTTGTAACCGAGTTATCGGCAACTGGCAGGAGCCATATGGTTGTCGCTTTATTGTATGCAATGCAATCGCGCTGTAATGCTTTACTTTATCACTAAACGGTAGCGATAGTCGTGGAAGCACAAGCTTGGCGAGACGACAACGATGCTACGATGGAGATCAAGGTGTCGCGCCGGTGACGATGGTGATCACGATGGTGCTTCGGAGATGGAGATCACAAGCACAAGATGATGATGGCCATATCATATCACTTATATTGATTGCATGTGATGTTTATCTTTTATGCATCTTATCTTGCTTTGATTGACGGTAGCATTATAAGATGATCTCTCACTAAATTATCAAGAAGTGTTCTCCCTGAGTATGCACCGTTGCGAAAGTTCTTCGTGCTAAGACACCACGTGATGATCGGGTGTGATAGGCTCTACGTTCAAATACAACGGGTGCAAAACAGTTGCACACGCGGAATACTCAGGTTATACTTGACGAGCCAAGCATATACAGATATGGCCTCGGAACACGGAGACCGAAAGGTCGAGCGTGAATCATATAGTAGATATGATCAACATAGTGATGTTCACCAATGAAACTACTCCATCTCATGTGATGATCGGACATGGTTTAGTTGATTTGGATCACGTAATCACTTAGAGGATTAGAGGGATGTCTATCTAAGTGGGAGTTCTTAAGTAATATGATTAATTGAACTTAAATTTATCATGAACTTAGTCCTGGTAGTATTTTGCAAATTATGTTGTAGATCAATAGCTCGCGTCGTTGCTTCCCTGTGTTTATTTTGATATGTTCCTAGAGAAAATTGTGTTGAAAGATGTTAGTAGCAATGATGCGGATTGGATCCGTGATCTGAGGTTTATCCTCATTGCTGCACAGAAGAATTATGTCCTTGATGCACCGCTAGGTGACTGACCTATTGCAGGAGCAGATGCAGACGTTATGAACGTTTGGCTAGCTCAATATGATGACTACTTGATAGTTTAGTGCACCATGCTTAATGGCTTAGAATCGGGACTTCAAAGACGTTTTGAACGTCATGGAGCATATGAGATGTTCCAGGAGTTGAAGTTAATATTTCAAGCAAATACCCGAGTTGAGAGATTTGAAGTCTCCAACAAGTTCTATAGCTAAAAGATGGAGGAGAATCGCTCAACTAGTGAGCATGTGCCCAGATTGTCTGAGTACTACAATCGCTTGAATCAAGTGGGAGTTAATCTTCCAGATAAGATAGTGATTGACAGAATTCTCTAGTCACCATCACCAAGTTAGTAGAACTTCGTGATGAACTATGATATGCAAGGGATAACGGAAACGATTCCCAAGCTCTTCGTAATGCAAAAATTGACGAAGGTAGAAATCGAGAAAAACATCAAGTGTTGATGGTAGACAAGACCACTGGTTTCAAGAAAAGGGCAGAGGGAAGAAGGGGAACTTCAAGAAAAACAGCAAGCAAGTTGCTACTCAAGTGAAGAAGCCCAAGTCTGGTCCTAAGCCTGAGACTAAGTGTTTCTACTGCAAAGGGACTGGTCACTGGAAGCGGAACTACCCGAAGTGATTGGCAGATAAGAAGGATGGCAAAGTGAACATAAGTATATTTGATATACATGTTATTGATGTGTACTTTACTAGTGTTTATAGCAACCCCTCAGTATTTGATACTAGTTCAGTTGCTAAGATTAGTAACTCGAAACGGGAGTTGCAGAATAAACAGAGACTAGTTAAGGGTGAAGTGACAATGTGTGTTGGAAGTAGTTCCAAGATTGATATGATCATCATCGCACACTCCCTATACTATCGGGATTAGTGTTGAACCTGAATAAGTGTTATTTGGTATTTGCGTTAAGCATGAATATGATTTGATCATGTTTATTGTAATACGGTTATTCATTTAAGTAAGAGAATAAATTGTTGTTCTGTTTACATGAATAAAACCTTATATGGTTACACACCCAATGAAAATAATTCGTTGGATCTCGATCGTAGTGATACACATAATCATAATATTGAAACCAAAAGATGCAAAGTTAATAATGATAGTGCAACTTATTTGTAGCACTGCCGTTTAGGTCATATTAGTGTAAAGCGCATGAAGAAACTCCATGCTGATGGGATTTTGGAATCACTTGATTATGAATCACTTGATGCTTGCGAACCATGCCTCATGGGCAAGATGACTAAGACTCCGTTCTCCGGAGCGAGCAACTGACTTATTGGAAATAATACATACTGATGTATGCGGTCCGATGAGTGTTAAGGCTCACGGCAAGTATCGTTATTTTCTGAACTTCACAGATGATTTGAGCAGATATGGGTATATCTACTTGATGAAACATAAGTCTGAAACATTTGAAAAGAATTTCAGAGTGAAGTGGAAAATCATCGTGACAAGAAAATAAAGTTTCTACGATCTGATCGCGGAGACAAATATTTGAGTTACGAGTTTGGTCTTCAGTTAAAACAATGTGAAATAGTTTCACTACTCACGCCACCTGGAACACCACAGCATAATGGTGTGTCCGAACATCATAACCGTACTTTATTAGATATGGTGCGATCTATGATGTCTCTTACCGATCTACCAATATCGTTTTGGGGTTATGCATTAAAGACAGCTGCATTCACGTTTAAAAGGTCACCATCTAAGTCCGTTGAGATGACACAATCTGAACTGTGGTTTGGCAAGAAACCAAAGTTGTCGTTTCTTAAAGTTTGGGATTGTGATGCTTATATGAAAAAGTTTCATCCTGATAAGCTCCAACCCAAATCGGAGAAATATGTCTTCATAGGATACCCAAAGGAGACTATTGGGTACACCTTCTATCACAGATCCGAAGGCAAGACATTCGTTGCTAAGAATGGATCCTTTCTAGAGAAGGAGTTTCTCTCGAAAGAAGTGAGTGGGAGGAAAGTAGAACTTGATAAGGTAATTGTACCATCTCCCTTATTGGAAAGTAGTTCATCACAGAAATCTGTTCTTGTGACTACTACACCAATTAGTGAGGAAGCTAATGATGATGATCATGTAACTTCATATCAAGTTACTACCGAATCTCGTAGGTAAACCAGAGTGAGATCCGCACCAGAGTGGTACGGTAATCCTATTCTGGAAGTCATGTTACTAGACCATGACGAACTTGCGAACTATGAAGAAGCGATGGTGAGCCCAGATTCTGCAAAATGGCTTGAGGCCATGAAATCTGAGATGAGATCCATGTATAAGAACAAAGTATGGACTTTGGTTGACTTGCCAGATGATCGGCAAGCCATAGAAAATAAATGGATTTTCAAGAGGAAGACGGACGCTGATAGTAGTGTTACTATCTACAAAGCTAGAATTGTCGCAAAAGGTTTTCGAAAAGTTCAAGGTGTTGACTACGATGAGAGTTTCTCACTCGTATCTATGCTTAAGTCTGTCCGAATCATGTTAGCAATTGCCGCATTTTATGAAATCTGGCAAATGGATAAACAAAACTGCATTCCTTAATAGATTTATTAAAGAAGAGTTGTATATGATACAACCAGAAGGTTTTGTCAATCCTAAAGGTGCTAACAAAATATGCAAGCTCCAGCGATCCATCTATGGACTGGTGCAAGCATCTCGGAGTTGGAATATAAGCTTTCATAAGTTGATCAAAGAATATAGTTTTATACAGACTTGCGATGAAGCCTGTATTTACAAGAAAGTGAGTGGGAGCACTACAACATTTCTGATAAGTATATATGTATGACATATTGTTGATCGGAAATAATGTAGAATTAATCTGCAAAGCATAAAGGAGTGTTTTTAAAGAAGTTTTTCAAAGAAAGACCTCGGTGAAGCTGCTTACATATTAAGCATCAAAATCTATAGAGATAGATCAAGACGCTTGATAAGTTTTTTCAATGAGTACATACCTTGACAATATTTTGAAGTAGTTCAAAAATGGAACAGTCAAAGAAAGATTTCTTGGCTGTGTTACAAGGTATGAAATTGAGTAAAGACTCAAAGCCCGACCACGGCAGAAGATAGAAAGAGAATGAAAGTCATTCCCTATGCCTCAGCCATAGGTTCTGTAAAGTATGCCATGATGTGTGCCAGATCTATTGTATACCCTACACTGTGTTGAGCAAGGGAGTACAATAATGATCTAAGAGTAGATCACTGGACATTGGTCAAAATTATCCTTAGTGGAATAAGGAAATATTTCTCGATTATGGAGGTGACAAAAGGTTCGTCGTAAAAAGTTACGTTGATGCATGTTTTGACACAGATCTGGATGACTCTAAGTCTCAATCTAGATACATATTGAAAGTGGGAGAAATTAGCTAGAGTAGCTCCGTGCAGAGCATTGTAGACATAGAATTCACAAAATACTTACGGATCTGTATGTGATAGACCCGTTGATTAAAATTATCTCACAAGCAAAACATGATCACACCTTAGTACTCTTTGGGTGTTAATCACATAAATAATGTGAACTAGATTATAGAATCTAGTAAACCCTTTGGATATAGGTCACATGACGATGTGAACTATGGGTGTTAATCACATGGTGATGTGAACTCTTAGTGTTGAATCACATGGCGATGTGAACTAGATTATTGACTCTAGTGCAAGTGGGAGACTGAAGGAAATATGCCCTAGAGGCAATAATAAAGTTATTATTTATTTCCTTATATCATGATAAATGTTTATTATTCATGCTAGAATTGTATTAACCGGAAACATAATACATGTGTGAATACATAGACAAAAAGAGTGTCACTAGTATGCCTCTACTTGACTAGCTCGTTAATCAAAGATGGTTATGTTTCCTAACCATGGACAAAGAGTTGTTATTTGATTAACGGGATCACATCATTAGGTGAATGATCTGATTGACATGACCCATTCCATTAGCTTAGCACCCGATCGTTTAGTATGTTGCTATTGCTTTCTTCATGACTTATACATGTTCCTCTGACTATGAGATTATGCAACTCCCGTTTGCCGGAGGAACACTTTGTGTGCTACCAAATGTCACAACGTAACTGGGTGATTATAAAGGAGCCCTACAGGTGTCTCCAAAGGTACATGTTGGGTTGGCGTATTTCGAGATTAGGATTTGTCACTCCGATTGTCGGAGAGGTATCTCTGGGCCCTCTCGGTAATGCACATCACTTAAGCCTTGCAAGCATTGAAACTAATGAGTTAGTTGCGGGATGATGTATTACAAAACGAGTAAAGAGACTTGCCGGTAATGAGATTGAACTAGGTACTAGATACCGACGATCGAATCTCGGGCAAGTAACATACCGATGACAAAGGGAACAACGTATGTTGTTATGCGGTCTGACCGATAAATATCTTCGTAGAATATGTAGGAGCCAATATGGGCATCCAGGTCCCGCTATTGGTTATTGACCGGAGACGTGTCTTGGTCATGTCTACATTGTTCTCGAACCGTAGGGTCCGCACGCTTAATGTTACGATGACAGTTATTATGAGTTTATGCATTTTGATGTACCGAAGATTGTTCGGAGTCCCGGATGTGATCATGGACATGAAGAGGATTCTCTAAATGGTCGAGACGTAAAGATCGATATATTGGAAGCCTATGTTTAGATATCGGAAGTGTTCTGGGTGAAATCGGGATTTTACCGGAGTACCGGGAGGTTACCGGAACCCCCCGGGAGCTATATGGGCCTTAGTGGGCTTTAGTGGAAAGGAGAAAGGGGCAGCCCAAGGTGGGCCGCGTGCCTCCCCCCTCCTCTAGTCCTATTAGGACAAGGAGAGGTGGCCGGCCGCCTCTCTCTCTTCCCCCCCCCCCTCGAGGAATCCTATTCCAACTAGGATTGGGGGGGGGGGGGAATCCTACTCCCAGAGGGAGTAGGACTCCCTTGGCGCGCCCTCCTTGGCCGGCTGCCCCCTCCCCCTTGGCTCCTTTATATACAGAGGCAGGGGGCACCCTAGAACACACAAGTTGATCCTTGAGATCGTTCCTTAGCCGTGTGCGGTGCCCCCTGCCACCATATTCCACCTCGATCATATTGTAGCGGTGCTTAGGCGAAGCCCTACGACGGTAGAACATCAAGATCGTCACCACGCCGTCGTGCTGACGGAACTCCTGCCCGACGCTTTGTGATATCGGAGCCCGGGGATCGTCATCGAGCTGTACGTGTGCTAAGAACTCGGAGGTGCCGGAGTAACGGTACTTGGATCGGTCGGATAGGGAAGACGTACGACTACTTCCTCTACGTTGCGTCAATGCTTCCGCAGTCGGTCTGCGTGGGTACGTAGACAACACTCTCCCCTCTTGTTGCTATACATCACCATGATCTTGCGTGTGCGTAGGAATTTTTTTGAAATTACTACGTTCCCCAACACTCACATTATCTTCAGCAGCCTGATTGTCATCAGCAGTGCTGGCATTTTCTTCACTAGGCTGAGCAGATGCTTCAGCCTGAGGAATTTCCTGTTGCATTGGGGCTGCAACATTGAAAGTGAAGTTATCCGCAAGTTTCACAAAACGAACCTTGGCTCCAAGCCAATCAGCGCGATATGCGTCAAAGTCATCACTGAGTTCCTTAATCTCAGTCTGAATAGTGACAAGTTCTTCAGTTGTCATAGAGACAACGTTTTTCTTCAGATAGCGCTCTTTCTTGTACTGCGCTTTCTTGATCTGCCTGGCCTTCTCAAATTTCCACTTTTCTTCTTGAATGAAGTGGGTCAGCATGTGACTCTGGCCAGGAGTCAGCTTGAAGTCAGGCAAGGGAGTGTTTGGGTTCTTGCCAGACATCAATGTAGTCGAGGATCAACTTGGGATCCAAAAGCAGTGGCACCTCTGATCCTTTGGCTCTAGCGGCCCTGACTTGCTTGTCTCTGATGATTTCTGCAAGTTCATCATCATCAGCTTCGTCTTCATCAGACGGCACTTGGAAAGCGACTTGCTTCTTTTGAGGACTTGGACGAGGACCTCGTCCAGCAGTGGCCTTTGTCTTCAGCGGTGAGGGGCCAGCTGAGGAACTTGGTGCAGCTGAGGAACTAGCTGAGACACCCGAGGCAATGGAGATGCCAGCGGTCCTTTGGCACGAGGCGAGATGCACAAGTGCTGAGGATTTAGTCGGAACAGCTGAAGGCTTTGGTGGAGGAGCTGAGGACTTTGGAGGAACATGAGCAGCATGAGGAATTTGCCGTGAGGGCTTTGAGGATTCTGGTCGTGAGGGCATTGCTGAGGATCTTGTCCTTGAGGGCATTGTTGGTGAAGCACTTGGCTTGCACGCAGGCTTCTTTGACATAGCCTTCTTTGGCTTGACAGCAAAGGCCTCAGCAGAGGGAGCAGCAGCAGCAGAGTCTTTATTAAATTTCCTCACTGCTTCTCTGGCTTGCTTAGCCAGCTTGGCTTGGCGTTTGGCCCATTCATTAGGATAGTCCTCACCGCACTTGAGGCTGGTCGGATCAGCGATTTGGCCAGGTGCCAATGGAGCTCTTGGTGTCGGTAGGAACGACACCTATGGGATCACAAGAATCCCTACTACGGTTGCGGGGCGCGGGGTCGTGAGAAGAGCGGATCAAACAGATAGCACATGGTTTGTTTATCCAGGTTCGGGCCGCGAGGATGCGTAAAACCCTACTCCTGCTTTGGTGGATTGTATATCTGTGTTCTTGAGCTAGCTGTGGGGCGTGAGGAGCTCCAAAAAGCCGAATCCTCCTCCTGGTCGCCTCGGGCCTCCTTTTATAGGAAAGGGGTTGCCACAGTGGCACACAGGAGGTGGAAAGGATACAGTGATGTGAGGTTATCCCTTGCATTACATGACAAGGCGCATTTAATGCGTCTTGCCCAGGTGTCCTTGCTTTATCGGGGACGGGGGAGAGCCATGTCTCGTCCGTCGCCGCTCCCTCTCGTGTTGACACGCGCCCTGGCCAGCGGCGCCCGCGGTGCCATGTAGGCAGGCAGGCAGCTGAGGTGGCGCAGTGGTGGGTCTCCACGAAGATCCGCATGCCGCCACGAAGGTGCCTGCCCAGCTGGTTGGGTCGGCAGCTGCATGCAAACAGCGGTGGAGGTTTGACTGGCGTGGGCCTGATGGTGGCCCTACGGGTGTTCTTGGCAAGGGCCTTGCCGGGGCCCCGGCAAGGGTCTTGCCGTGGCGCCTGCTGTCATCCCCGGCAAGGCTCTTGCCGGGGGCCTTGTGGTCCTCCTTGGCTGGGATCCCGCCAAGGATCATCATCTTCTAAAGGGTGTATCTGATCTTGAATGTCTTCACAAAGATCTGCATGCCACCACGGGGATGTCTCCCGAATCCTTTCCCCATGGGGGCAGTGGACTCAAGGGTGACTCACAACGTAGCTGTGGGGCGAGCTGCCATGGCAAGGGTCTTGCCGGGTTTTCTAAAACCGCCTCCCGGCAAGGATATTGCCGGGGGGTCCGCTTCGTCCCCTTTGCTCTTTGTGGTCTTGGTCTTGGCGTCATTTTGCTTCTCTCGAGCTTCGGCCTTTCCTTGGCTCACCTCCCTTGCTTTGCTCAGTGTGGTGGTGCCCGTGGCTCAGACTGCCCGTTCATAGTTATAGGGGTACAAAAAGTGTACCCCTCTTTTTGTACACCGACAGGAGCCCCCGGGCCTGGGCCACACGTAAGCGCAATTGCGTCGTTGGGCTAGGCCCAAAAACGGTGCGCGGGCAGGTGGGGCAGTTTTTACCGCGGTAAGTCTCTTCGCGTGCTGTGCTTCCCATGCTTCCCGCGCGTGGCGCGGCGTGGGGAGGCGCGTGTGATGTGGGCGGCATGCGTGGGGTTGGTTCCCGCAGCGCTCCGTGGCAAGGATGAGGATCCCGAGGCCCTTGTCGCGCGGCGGACTCGCGAGCTGGAGTAGAGGCACAAGGAGGCACTCGATGCCCAAGCTCTGGCCCATGCCGGCACGGTAAGGGAGTTGGAGGTGGCGCAGGACGAGCTGAAGGAGCAGGCCCTCAAGCTGTCCAACAAGAAGAGCATGCTCAACAGCGCCTTGGTGGAGGCGCAAGGAGCGGTCATCAGCAGGGCCGGGGAGCTCTCCGAAGCACAAAACTCCGTCAGAGATCTCAAGCTGAAGCTGGAGGATCTCGAGAAGATGCTGTCAGAGAGCAGGGCTCGGGAGGAGACCTTGACCAGGAGCCTGGAGGAGGAGAAGCAGCTGCGGGCGAACGAGGCTGCCTCCCACCAGGATTATGTGGCGGGCGAGAACAGATGGATCAGCCGTCTGGAGGAGGTCGCCGGCAGGATCACCTCGCAGTTGGCCACCATGGGGATGCCAAACGTGAGATATGCCCCTGAGCGCAGCGGGACCGTCAACACCAAGTTGACCCTATTCTTCGAGGGCGTCCTCGGAGCCTTGGCATATCTTCACTCCAATCGAGCGGCCACGTTGGCCGGGGAAGCTCGGCGACTTTGCCGGGGGGTCCTGACCAAGGTCCTCACCAAGATGGCGTATTGGAATCCCGACCTCAACTTCGGTGCCGCGGTGGATAGCTTGCCGGAGGGTGTTGACCTCACGGTGCTCAAGGAGCGCATCAAGCCCGTCATCAGCAGCATCGACGAAATCAAGAGGGTGGAAGGCCAGCGCCGGGATTAGGCATCCCGTTCTTCACCGCCGCTGTAGGTTCATGACCAAGACAAATTTCATCTTTAGTTAGAACCGCAGCAATGATGTGATGTAATATAACTTTGCAGTACTTCTAATTTCATGCATGTTATTTCCCCGTTCAATTCCTCTTTGTATGCGCGCCCTACGCCGATTGGGTAGGCTCGCCAGCGCGGAAGCCCCGAGCGGCGTTTTGGGGACGGATCCCCATGGCCGGCCGGGTACGCGTGCTGCCGGACGAGCCACCTTTCCACTCTAAACGTGGCCGCTCGAACTGTCGAGCTTGACTTGAGTCAGAATCGGGGGCGTTGCTGATCGCGGAAGGCTACTCTGCCATTCTCGACGCAGCCGCTTGAGCTGTTGAGCGGACTTGAAACAGGGCAAGGGCATTGCCAATCGTGGTAGAGCCCCCTGGCGTGCAGGTTTCTCATACAAAGCAAATATCTCCGGGGGGAATAACCTCAAATAAGAAGGGTAGCACAAATAAGGGTTCAGTGCAACTTAGCTTCTGTTTGCGATCGCTTGAGTGTCGATCTTCTGGCCTCCTTTCTTCTTCAAGGGTCACGAAGATGAAGGAGTGCCGGGCTAACTGCTAGAGCCGATTCTCACAACTGCTCTCCCCTACCTAGCGCGCCAAGGATGTCGGTGGGAACGACACCTATGGGATCACAAGAATCCCTACTACGGTTGCGGAGCGCGGGGTCGTGAGAAGAGCGGATCAAACAGATAGCACACGGTTCGTTTATCCAGGTTCGGGCCGCGAGGATGCATAAAACCCTACTCCTGCTTTGGTGGATTGTATATCTGTGTTCTTGAGCTAGCTGTGGGGCGTGAGGAGCTCCAAAAAGCCGAATCCTCCTCCTGGTCGCCTCGGGCCTCCTTTTATAGGAAAGGGGTTTCCACAGTGGCACATAGGAGGTGGAAAGGGTACAGTGATGTGAGGTTATCCCTTGAATTACATGCCAAGGTGCATTTAATGCGTCTTGCCCAGGTGTCCTTGCTTTATCGGGGACGGGGGAGAGCCCTGTCTCGTCCGTCGCCGCTCCCTCTCGTGTCGACACGCGCCCTGGCCAGCGGCGCCCACGGTGCCATGTAGGCAGGCAGGCAGCTGAGGTGGCGCAGTGGTGGGTCTCCACGAAGATCCGCATGCCGCCACGCGGGTGCCTGCCCAGCTGGTTGGGTCGGCAGCTGCATGCGAACAGCGGTGGAGGTTTGACTGGCGTGGGCCTGATGGTGGCCCTACGGGTGTTCTTGGCAAGGGCCTTGTCGGGGCCCCGACAAGGGTCTTGCCGTGGCGCCTGCTGTCATCCCCGGCAAGGCTCTTGCCGGGGGCCTTGTGGTCCTCCTTGGCTGGGATCCCGCCAAGGATCATCATCTTCTAAAGGGTGTATCTGATCTTGAATGTCTTCATAAAGATCTGCATGCCACCACGGGGATGTCTCCTGAATCCTTGCCCCATGGGGGCAGTGGACTCAAGGGTGACTCACTCCGTAGGTGTGGGGCGAGCTGCCACGGCAAGGGTCTTGCCGGGTTTGCTAAAACCGCCTCCCGGCAAGGATCTTGCCGGGGGGGTCCGCTTCATCCCCTTTGCTCTTTGTGGTCTTGGTCTTGGCGTCGTTCTGCTTCTCTCGAGCTTCGGCCTTACCTTGGCTCACCTCCCTTGCTTTGCTCAGTGTGGTGGTGCCCGTGGCTTAGACTGCCCGTGCACAGTTATAGGGGTACAAAAAGTGTACCCCTCTTTTTGTACACCGACACTTGGGCATGGAGGATTGAGTGCGAATTTCTTAATGTACTTAGGAGTGACATATATGTACTCCCTCCATTCTCTTGCCCATGTCCTCTCTATATTCTAAATGCGCACTTTGCGCTCATTCTTGGTTTCCTCAGTAGGTGTGCAGTACCCAGCATATATGTCATCAGGGATCTCAAACGCTGTATTTACCTCAGGCCTCTTTCCTCCCTTCTGTGGCTTCTTACCGTCATCCATTTTCTTCAGTTGAGGAATTTGAACAATTGAATTCTCTGAAGAAGTATGCAACTTTTCTTCGAGGAACACTGCAAATGAGTTAAGTTGATGAGAACCTAGTGATTCAGCAGCTGACATGTGTACCTGTGAATAGAGTATAGTTGCGAGGAATTTGGAGAGGTCATATGCGTTCTTAGAAGGTTTTGAAAAAAGAACAAGTTTGAGGAATTTGACCAGATGATTCTTGAAGAATTTCACTAAGCGTTCTTTGTCTTAGGTTCCAGAGATGTGTAGATTAAAAATCCACACATTTGAGGAATCTTGAAGAAAAAACATGGCTTAGAGAAACGAGTCAAGAATAGATGACTTCTGAGGTGTTTAGTGTGTGAATCTATGAAGAAAAATACCTTTGAAGATTTTGAAGATAATCATTCGAATCAACGAGGGTAGTAAAAGTAACTTTTAATTACCCTAGACAAAGAACATGACGAACTGGAGTGAGGAGATGTGAAGTTCGTCTGTGTAGATCTTCCACGCCCTAACTTGGCGGAGGAAGACAGCTACGGCGACGGCGGAGTGAAGATTTCCGCGGTCGGCGTGAGTATGTCGGCGACGAGGTCGAGGCAGTGAAGCTCTTCCTCACCGGCGGCGATGAAGTAGAGACGGCGCTACGGTTTGAGAAGCTCGAGCTGGAGAGAGAGGTCGGGCGGAGTAAAAGAAGTGAGGAAGGGAAGGAGGGGTATTTATAGCCACGGTGAAAAACTGTTCGCCCAAAGAAATTGGACGAACGTGCCCCTGACCCTTCTCATTCACATGACATGTGTCACCCACGTAGTGAGAGGTGGAGATCGTGTTAGATCGTGGGTGAGTGGATAAGTGTATCGTGGGATGCGGAACGGTTTGAGCGGCAAAGCCGAAAATTTCGATAAGATAGGTTTTAAAGTTCCGTTCGCAATTTCTTCAGCTGACAAGGACACAGTGAAGATTTTGAACGAGTTTCAAATAGAACGCACATGAAGAATTTGTGAACAGATTGGGTTGAGTACAACATAGAGGGGAAGGGTCCGATCACATTCACTTAGCAGAGAACCAAGTTGAAGAAATAGCAATAAGTGAATGCTGTAGAGGACATAAACTCATATATAAATATATATAGCCAATGAAGAAAAACGACGGAACCGGTGAAGACTATGCAAAGTTGAAGAATATGAATAATTTGAGGAATTTTAACTTTTGGTGATGGCGTAACCCACCATATAAGAATGATGATTTCAGACACCGCATACAATTATCGTAGGGTTCTGAGAATCAAATTCTTCATTAATTTCTTCACACTAAGAGTGTTATTCTTCATTGATTGAAGAAAACCGTTTCTTCATGTGTTGCACATCTAAGTCATCAATTTTGCATAAGTGTTAGGATGAGTGTCCTTTTCAAAGAACATTCGAATATTCTAGGATATTTAGCTCACACCGCAGCTTGCTAAATCTCTTCTCATCCAAGGGCTTCGTGAAGATATCGGCTAGCTGTTCTTTAGTCTTCACATGCTCAATAGAAATGTCGCCCTTCAACACATGATCACGAAGAAAATGATGACGAATCTGAATGTGCTTTGTCTTCGAGTGTTGAACTGGGTTGTGAGCAATCTTGATGGCATTCTCATTGTCACGGAAGAGAGGTACATTCTTCATGTTGACACCGTAGTCCTTGAGAGTTTGCTTCATGCATAGCAATTGGGCACAACAAGAACCAGCGGCAATGTACTCAGCTTCAGCAGTAGATAGTGATATGCAGTTTTGTTTCTTCGAGGACCAACAGACCAAAGATCGTCCGAGGAAATGACATCTACCAGATGTTGACTTGCGGTCCACACGATCACCAGCATAGTCAGAGTCAGAATATCCAATGAGATCAAAAGCCGAGCCCTTGGGGTACCATAATCCAAGTGTTGGTGTGTGAGCTAGATATCGAAGAATATGCTTCACAGCCTTATGGTGTGATTCCTTCGGTGTAGCTTGAAATCAGGCACACATGCAAACACTAAGCATTATATCTGGCCTAGATGCACATAAGTACAATAAGGAACCTATCATGGAGCGGTATACCTTATGATCGAAGTCAATACCATTTTCATCAGTGCACAGATGGCCATTTGTGGGCATAAGAATTTTGAAGCCTTTGCAATCTTGCATGCCGAATTTCCTCAGTACATCCTTGAGGTATTTCTCCTGAGATGTGAATATGCCATTGCGTTGTTGACGAATTTGAAGACCTAAGAAGAATTTCAACTCTCCCATCCTAGATATTTGATATTCTTCACTCATCATATATGCAAATTCATCACTATAACGTTGGTCAGTACAACCAAAGATAATATCATCAACATATATTTGGCACACAAACAATTCACCATCATAAGATTTAGTGAAAAGAGTAGGGTCGAGTGAACCGGGTTTGAAGACTTTCTTCATGAAGAGTTCCTTCAAGGTATCATACCAAGCCCGTGGGGCCTGCTTGAGGCCATAGAGGGCCTTGTTGAGTCTGAAGACTTTGTCAGGATTTTTTGGATCTTCATAACCTGGGGGTTGCGCAACATATACTTCTTCCTCAAGCTTACCATTGAGGAATGCACTTTTCACATCCATTTGATATAAAGTGATATCATGATGGTTAGCATAAGCAAGTAATATGCGAATAGCCTCAAGTCTAGCAACAGGTGAAAAAGTTTCATCGAAATCAATTCCTTCAACCTGTGTGTAGCCTTGAGCTACAAGCCGTGCCTTATTCCTCACCACAAGGCCATTTTCATCTTGCTTGTTGCGGTAGATCCACTTTGTGCCGATGATATTGTGCTTGCGAGGATCTGGATGTTTGACCAGTTCCCAGACATTGTTGAGCTCGAACTGATGTAATTCTTCTTGCATGGCCTGAATCCACTCAGGCTCCAGAAATGATTCATATACCTTAGTGGGCTCTGTAATAGAGACAAAAGCATAGTGCCCACAAAATTTAGACAAATGTGAAGCTTTTGAGCGTGTGAGAGGACCTGGCGCTTTGATGTCATTGATGATCTTTTCAACTTGCACTTCTTTTGCAATGCGAGGATGAGCTGGTTGTAGTTGAAGAATTTGATCAGCGTTTTCTTCAGCACCATTTTCTTCAGCAGTTTCTTCAGGTGCATTAGCCCGACGTTCTTCATGTTCTGGAATGAATTCTTCAGCAGATTCTTCAGTAGGAATGACATCCTCAGTAGCCTTGAACTTGATAGTTTCCTCAGGTGCTGGTTCATCTATCACAGTAGGTAGGTGCTCTCTTTGCGAGTCATTAGTTTCATCGAACCGCACATCTACAGTTTCAACAACTTTGTGAAGAACGTTGTTGAAGACTCTGTAGGTGTGCGAGTACTTTCCGTAACCAAGCATAAAACCTTCATGTGCTTTCGGTGCAAATTTTGAGTTGTGATGAGGATCTCTAATCCAACATTTAGCACCAAAGACTTTGAAATAACTTACATTGGGTTTCTTATCAGTGAGGAGTTCATAGGCAGTCTTTTTGAAGAATTTGTGAAGATATACTCTGTTGATGATGTGGCACGCAGTATCAATTGCCTCAGTCCAGAAACGACGAGGCGTTTTGTATTCATCAAGCATAGTGCGAGCCATCTCAGCAAGAGTCATGTTCTTGCACTCCACGACGCCATTCTGCTGAGGAGTGCAAGGAGTAGATAACTCATGAGTAATACCAAGTTCATCAAGATAGTCATCGAGACTAGAATTCTTGAACTCAGTGCCATTGTCACTTCTGATGTGCTTGATCTTCACACCAAAGTTGGTTGAAGCCTTCGAGGAAAACTGTTTGAAGACTTCCTGCACTTCATGTTTGTAAGTAACAAGGTGTACCCATGTGTAGCGAGAATAATCATCAACAATAACAAAGCCATATTGAGATGCTTCATTTGAAATAGCAGAATAATTATTAGGACCAAAGAGATCCATGTGAAGCAATTCAAACGGGCGAGTGGTGGTCATGATAGTCTTTGCTGGATGCTTGGCCTTCGTCATCTTCCCAGCTTCACAGGCTCCACATAGGTGATCCTTTAGGAATTTGACATTCTCGATGCCAATGACATGCTTCTTCTTCGCAAGCGTGTGCAAATTCCTCATGCCTGTATGACCAAGTCATCGATGCCAGAGCCAGCCTTCTGAAGCTTTTGCAAGTAAGCACATGGCTGGTTGTGGTCCTGTAGAGAAATCAACAATATACATGTGTCCTCTCCTAAAGCCTTCGAAGACTTTGGAATTGTCAGCTTCCATAACCACAACACAATGGTACTTGGCAAAGACAACAACCATATCAAGATCACAAAGCATTGAGACAGACATAAGGTTGTATCCTAAGGACTCAACAAGCATGACTTTGTCCATGTGTTGATCCTTTGTAATCGCAACCTTACCTAGACCCAATACCTGACTTTTGCCTTTGTCAGCAAAGATGATATGCTTCAGATGCGACGGAGATAATGGAGCATCCATCAATAGATTCTTGTCACCAGTCATGTGGTTTGTACATCCACTATCGAGGACCCACTCAGTGGCTTTGGGTTGATCATCCTGCAGACGAATTAGTGCAGCTTACAAACTCATATACTTCATCAGTGAAGAATATGACATCAATTCATCAGATCAATTTCATCAAGTAAAAGAACTGATAAAGCAATATGAGGACGTGAGAAATGAAAGTTCATTTCTTCATGATTAGCCTGCGTCCTATCAGGCATATTCAGGTCTCCAGCAATTTCATTAGACGTTTAAGTTCGTCTGTAGACCTGATCCTGCATAAGAGATTAGTTCTTTTTCTTCACCACCCACATCTGAAGGGGTGGCAAAGAGTTCATCATTCTGCGAGCTCCATACGAGAAGGATGGCATAGAAGCCAGTCCATTTAATTTCACATAAGAGGGGTTAGAGTAAGCATAAGAGTAAGCAGAGAAATTCTTTGAGGACTTTGGACATAATGATTTGAAGAATAATGCACATATCCATAATCCTTAGATCTTCCCTGCGAAACAGACGGGTTAGCACGCTGATGTTCATATGAGGATTTTGATCCTTTTGAGGAATATGATCCATGTGAGGAGTTTGGTCCGTATGAGGACTTGGATCCATATGAAGAATTTGGTCCATATGAAGAATTTGATCTGGGGTTCCTATTCTTCACAGGTGGCGTCATGATGACATTCACCTGAAGATTTTCAAGGCATCTTTTGGGAACCCAGATTTTCTTCATAGGAGGACCGTTCCTGCAGTTAGTGCCAACATATCTAGCAAATACTTCACCATTATGATTTTTGAACAATTTATAGTCGGAGTCAAATGACTCATCATCAGAACGAGGAGATTCACATGCAAATCCAGATAAGTTAGATGGATCAACTGGAGGTCCCTTTGCAGCAACCCATGTAGTTTTGGGGTACTACTCAGGCTTCCAATATGTACCATCTGCATTGAGTTTCCTCTCAAAGGCAATACCCTCTTTCCTAGGGTTCCTGTTGAGGATCTGCTTTTTAAGTACGTCACAAAGAGCCTGATGGCCTTTGAGGCTTTTGTACATGCCTGTCATATACAATTCCTTCAGCCCTGCATCATCAGTAATACTAGCAATGTCCTCAGATGAGGAATTAGTGATAGTAGAGCCAGTTGAAGAATTTGCAGCAATGGAAGTATTTGAACATTCAGGTGAAGAATTAGCAGTTTCACGTTCAATGCACTTCAAACATGGAGGAACAAATTCTTCCTGTGCAGTGCTGATTTGTTGAGCAAGTAATGAATCACGCTCCTTCTGAAGATCTTCATAACTCACTCTTAACTGCTCAAGATCTTGCTTTCTTTGAAGAAATTCATAAGAAAGCTTCTCGTGACCAGATAGGAGAGTGTTATGATGACCTTGAAGATTGTCAAACTTGGACTGAAGTCTCTGAAGATTTTTAGTTAAGATTCCAGTGCGATCCATTTCCTCGCCCAACATATCGTCACTTTTATCTAGCATATTTTGAACCTTTTCAAGAGTTTTTTGCAGTTTCACAGCAATCTTAGCAAGTTTAGAATAGTTGGGTTTGAGGTTTTCATCAGATTCATCCTCACTAGATTCAGAGGAGGGATATTTGAGTATCTTTGAGCCTTTTGCCATGAAGCAATAGGTGGGAGCGTAGTCCTCGTCGTCGTCATCATCAGTGTTGGGGAGGTCCATTTCTTCAGAGTTGAAGATGGATTTGCTGACGAACGCAGTTGCGAGGGCTAGGCTCGCCACACCAGAGTCTAGCTCCTCAAATTCCTCCTCTTCCTCACTTTCCTCAGATTCAGCCTTAGAGTCCATTTCCTTGCCAATGAATGCTCGAGCCTTCTTGGAGCTGCTCTTCTTTTGAGATGAGGACCTTGAGGGTCTTGATGACGAGGACTTTGAAGATTTCTTCTTCTTCTTTGAGTCATCAGAACTGTAATCCTTGTACTTCTTCTTTTTCTTCGGTTCCTTTTCCCACTGAGGACAATCTTGAATGTAGTGTCCAGGTTTTTTGCATTTATGGCAGAGTTTATTCTTGTAATCATGGGATGAGGAATCTAATCTCAAGTCACCACCTCTTGAGGATTTACCAAAACGACCACGTCTTGAGAACTTCTGGAATTTCTTCATGAGAATTACGAGATCATGGCTCAGTTCTTCAGGTTCACCAAGACTGCTACCAGAATCTTCATCTTCAGATTCAGACACTGCCTTGGCCTTCAGAGCACGTGATCTACCATAGCTCGATCCATAGAGGTATCTCTTCTCAGCAAGCTGGAACTCATGAGTATTTAGCCTTTTGAGAATATCAGCGGGATCAAGTGACTTGTAATCAGCACGTTCTTGTATCATCAATGCCAGAGTGTCAAATGAGGAATCAAGCAATCTCAGGAATTTCTTCACCACCTCATGGTCGGTGATGTCAGTGGCACCAAGTGCTTGAAGCTCATTTGAGATGTCAGTGAGGCGATCGAAGGTTTGTTTAACATTTGCATTGTCGAGTCTTTTGAAGCGGTTGAAGAGATTGCGAAGAACATCAACTCGAGAGTCACGCTGAGTTGAGACTCCTTCATTCACTTTGGACAACCTGTCCCAGATAAGCTTCGCTGTCTCCAAAGCACTCACTCTGCCATACTGTCCTTTGCTCAGATGGCCACATATGATATTCTTTGCTTGAGAGTCGAGTTGCTTGAATCTCTTCACGTCAGCAGCATTCAGAGAAGGTGTGACTGAGGGAACACCATTTTTCACAACATACCAGAGATCGTCATCAATTGCTTCAAGATGCATTCGCATCTTATTCTTCCAGTAGGGGTAGTCCATCCCATCGAAGGTAGGACACCCAGCAGAGACCTTGATCATACCTGCGGTCGACATAACTAAAACTCCAGGCGGTTAAACCAAAATCACACAGAACAAGGGAGTACCTTGCTCTGATACCAATTGAAAGTGCGTTATATAGACCAGAGGGGGGGTGAATAGGCGATTTTTATGAAATTCTTCACTGAGGAATTTGCCGATGAGGAAATTCCTTAGCGAAGAACTACTAGCAGCGGAATAAGTACTCAAAAGTAAACATAACAGAATACAAGCATAGTCATCATGATGAAATGAAGACAGGCACAGAGTACAGGAAGCGTAAGCACAAGATAACACAGGATGAAGACAAACAGAGTGAAGAAATTGAACTGGGGAAATTGAGAAAGTCTTCAGTCAAAGTCTTCAAACACAGATATGAACAAGTACACAACTCAATTATGAGGAAATGAAAGAGTTGAGGAAATGGAACCAGTAAGCTTGGTGAAGACAATGATTTGGTAGACCAGTTCCAACTGTTGTCTTAGTTGTACGTCTGGTTGGAGCGGTCGAGTGTTTAAACTCGAGGACACACAGTCCCGGACACCCAGTCCTGAACACGCAGCTCAGGACACGCAGTTCTCACCGTATTCTCCTTGAACTAAGGTCACACAGACCTCGTCCAATCACTCGTGGTAAATCTTCAGGCGACTTCCAAACCTTCACAAACTCGGTCACTCGACGATCCACAATTCCTCTTGGATGCTCTAGACCATGACGCCTAACTGTCTGGAAGAAGCACAGTCTTCAAAGGTAACAAGCGTCGGATCCACCGAGGATCAATCTCTTCAGTGATGCTCAATCGCTTGGGGTTTGTAGGTGTTTGGGTTTTGGGTTTTTGGTTTTTGGTTTTTCCTCACTTGATGATTTTCGCTCAAAGTCCTCAGAGGATGGGTTGCTCTCAAATGACAAGTGTCAGTTTCTCTCGGAGCAGCCAACCAGCTAGTGGTTGTAGGGGGCGGCTATTTATAGCCTAGGGAGCAGCCCGACATAATAAGACATAAATGCCCATCAATGATATGACCGTTAGGTGGATAGATATTTTGGGACAGCTGGCGCATAGCACAGCAACGGTCGGAATTTTGAGTAGCAAAATCCTCAGGGCTATCATGTTCCTCACTGTGTAGGCAATCCGCACTGGCGAATTCCTAACTCCTTAGTCAGGACAAATTCCTCAGAGACCAGAAGAACTTCGTCTCTGTCACTGAAGAAATTGACTGAACTGTATGAGATTTCCAATGGCTTCACTCGAAGGGATTGGTAGGTGTAGGATTTTGAGTTGAGCATCACATGGAAATTTTTCCTTAGTATTTCCTCGACCCCCTTTAACAGTACGGTGTTTCCTATGACTCAAGAAAGAAAAAAAACAAAACTATGAAAACGAAAGTCTTCAAGCTTCATATTCCTCGCATGAATATCAAATCTTCACGGACACACCAATTTCTTCACTTTCAAAGTCTTCATGAAAGTCTTCAGAAATACCAAAATCTTCAGTCGAAGATATTCATTTTTAGGGGTCGACTTTTCCTGCAAATATCAAACTCCTCATAGACTTATAGACTTGTGTACACTCACAAACGCATTAGTCCCTTAACCTATAAGTCCTCAATACACCAAAATCACTAAGGGGCACTAGATGCACTTACAGAACGAGGTGCTCACGAGGGTGGGGGCGCCCCCCCCTAGGGCGCGCCCCCCTGTCTCATGGGGCCCCCGTGGCTCCCCTGACGTACCTCCTGCACCCATATATATCTACGTGACCTAAAACTCCCAGAACGCAACATAGATCGGGAGTTCCGCCGCCAGAAGCCTCCGTAGCCACCAAAAGTCAATCGGGACCCTGTTCCCGCACCCTGCCGGAGGGGGGAACCCTCACCGGCGGCCATCTTCATCATCCTGGTGCTCTCCATGACGAGGAGGGAGTAGTTCTCCCTCGGGGCTGAGGGTATGTACTAGTAGCTATGTGTTTGATCTCTCTCTCTCTCGTGTTCTTGAGATGATACGATCTTGATGTATCGCGAGCTTTGCTATTATATTTGGATCCTATGATGTTTCCTCCCCCCTCTTCTCTCTTGTAATGAATCGAGTTTCCCCTTTGAAGTAATCTTATCGGATTGAGTCTTTAAAGACTTGAGAACACTTGATGTATGTCTTGCCGTGGATATCTGTGGTGACAATGGGATACCACGTGCCACTTGATGTATGTTAAGGTGACGAACTTGCGGGTTTCGTGACATTGGGAACCTATGCATAGGGGTTGGCACACGTTTCGTCGTGATTCTCAGGTAGAACTTTGGGGCACTCCTTGAGGTTCTATGTGTTAGTTGAATAGATGAATCTGAGATTGTGCGATGTATATCGTATAATCATACCCGCGGATACTTGAGGTGACATTGGAGTATCTAGGTGACATTAGGGTTTTGGTTGATTTGTATCTTAAGGTGTTATTCTAGTACGAACTCTAAGGCTGTTTGTGACACTATAGGAATAGCCCACCGGATTGATTGGAAAGAATAACTTTGAGGTGGTTTCGTACCCTACCATAATCTCTTCGTTCATTCTCCGCTATTAGTGACTTTGGAGTGACTCTTTGTTGCATGTTGAGGGATAGTTTTATGATCCAATTATGTTAGTATTGTTGAGAGGACTTACACTAGTGAAAGTATGAACCCTAGGCCTTGTTTCCTAGCATTGCAATACCGTTTACGCTCACTTTTATCACTTGCTACCTTGCTGTTTTTATTATTTCAGATTACAAATACCTTTATCTACTATCCATATACCACTTTTTTCACTATCTCTTCGCCGAACTAGTGCACCTATACAATTTACCATTGTATTGGGTGTGTTGGGGACACAAGAGACTCTTTGTTATTTGGTTGCAGGGTTGCTTGAGAGAGACCATCTTCATCCTACGCCTCCTACGGATTGATAAACCTTAGGTCATCCACTTGAGGGAAATTTGCTACTGTCCTACAAACCTCTGCACTTCGAGGCCCAACAACGTCTATAAGAAGAAGGTTGTGTAGTATACATCAAGCTCTTTTTTGGCGTCGTTGCCGGGGAGGTGAGTGCTTAGTACTTTGTTTCGATAACTAATAGATTTTTGCAATAAGTATGTGAGTTCTTTATGACTAATGTTGAGTCCATGGATTATACGCACTCTCACCCTTCCACCATTGCTAGCCTCTCTAGTACCGTGCAACTTTCGCCGGTACCATAAACCCACCATATACCTTCCTCAAAACAGCCACCATACCTACCTATTATGGCATTTCCATAGCCATTCTGAGATATATTGCCATGCAACTTTCCACCATTCCGGTTATTATGACACACTCCATCATTGTCATATTGCTTAGCATGATCATGTAGTTGACATAGTATTTGTGGCCAAGCCACCATTCATAATTCTTTCATACTTGTCACTCTTGATTCATTGCATATCCCGGTACACCGCTGGAGGCATTCATATAGAGTCATCTTTGTTCTAGTATCGAGTTGTATCATCGAGTTCTAAATAAATAGAAGTGTGATGATCATCATTCAATAGAGCATTGTCCCAATAAAAAAAGAGGCCAAATAAAAAAAGGAAGGCCAAATAAAAAATAAAGGCCAAATAAAAAAGAAAATAAATAAAAAGGGGCAATGCTACTATCCTTTTACCACACTTGTGCTTCAAAGTAACACCATGATATAGCGAGTCTCATATATTGTGCTTCAAAGTAGCACCATGTTCTTCATATAGAGAGTCTCATATGTTGTCACTTTCATATACTAGTGGGAATCTTTCATTATAGAACTTGGCTTGTATATTCCAATGATTGGCTTCCTCAAAATTGCCCTAGGTCTCCGTGAGCAAGCGAGTTGGATGCACACCCACTTAGTTTCTTTTGTTGAGCTTTCATACATTTATAGCTCTAGTGCATCCGTTGCATGGCAATCTCTACTCACTCACATTGATATCTATTGATGGGCATCTCCATAGCCCGTTGATACGCCTAGTCGATGTGAGACTATCTTCTCCCTTTTTTCCTCTCCACAACCACCATTCTATTCCACCTATAGTGCTATGTCCATGGCTCACGCTCATGTATTGCGTGAAGATTGAAAAAGTTTGAGAACATCAAAAGTATGAAACAATTGTTTGGCTTGTCATCGGGGTTGTGCATGATTTAAATATGTTGTGTGGTTAAGATGGAGCATAGCCAGACTATATGATTTTGTAGGGATAGCTTTCTTTGGCCATGTTCTTTTGAGAAGACATAATTGCTTAGTTAGTATGCTTGAATTATTACTATTTCTATGTCAATATGAACTTTTGTCTTGAATCTATGGATCTGAATATTCATGCCACAATTAAGAAGAATTACATTGAAATTATGCCAACTAGCATTCCACATCAAAAATTATCTTTTTATCATTTACCTACTCGAGGACGAGCAGGAATTAAGCTTGGGGATGCTTGATACGTCTCCAACGTATCTATAATTTTTGATTCCTCCATGCTATATTATCTACTGTTTTGGGCATTATTGGGCTTTATTCTCCACTTTTATATTACTTTTGGGACTAACCTATTAACCGGAGGCCCAGCCCAGATTTGTTGTTTTATGCCTATTTAAGTGTTTTGAAGAAAAGGAATATCAGACGGAGTCGAAACGAAACGAAATCAACTGGAGAAGTTATCTTTGGAAGGAAACACACCCGATGGACTTGGACCCTATGTAAAGGAAGGAATGAGGTGCTCACGAGGGTGGGGGCGCCCCCCCCCCCTAGGGCGCGCCCCCCTGTCTCATGGGGCCCCCGTGGCTCCCCTGACGTACCTCCTGCACCCATATATATATATATATATATATCTACGTGACCTAAAACTTCCAGAACGCAACATAGATCGGGAGTTCCACCTCCAGAAGCCTCCGTAGCCACCAAAAGTCAATCGGGACCCTGTTTCGGCACCCTGGCGGAGGGGGGAACCCTCACCGGCGGCCATCTTCATCATCCCGGTGCTCTCCATGACGAGGAGGGAGTAGTTCTCCCTCGGGGCTGAGGGTATGTACCAGTAGCTATGTGTTTGATCTCTCTCTCTCTCTCTCTCGTGTTCTTGAGATGATACGATCTTGATGTATTGCGAGCTTTGCTATTATATTTGGATCCTATGATGTTTCTTACCCCCTCTTCTCTCTTGTAATGAATCGAGTTTCCCCTTTGAAGTAATCTTATCGGATTGAGTCTTTAAAGACTTGAGAACACTTGATGTATGTCTTGCCGTGGATATCTGTGGTGACAATGGGATATCACGTGCCACTTGATGTATGTTAAGGTGACCAACTTGCGGGTTTCGTGACATTGGGAACCTATGCATAGGGGTTGGCACACGTTTTCGTCGTGATTCTCTGGTAGAACTTTGGGGCACTCTTTGAGGTTCTATGTGTTGGTTAAACAGATGAATCTGAGATTGTGTGATGCATATCATATAATCATACCCACGGATACTTGAGGTGACATTGGAGTATCTAGGTGACATTAGGGTTTTGGTTGATTTGTATCTTAAGGTGTTATTCTAGTACGGACTCTAGGGCTGTTTGTGACACTTATAGGAATAGCCCACCGGATTGATTGGAAAGAATAACTTTGAGGTGGTTTCGTACCCTACCATAATCTCTTCGTTCGTTCTCCGCTATTAGTGACTTTGGAGTGACTCTTTGTTGCATGTTGAGGGATAGTTTTATGATCCAATTATGTTAGTATTGTTGAGAGGACTTACACTAGTGAAAGTATGAACCCTAGGCCTTGTTTCCTAGCATTGCAATACCGTTTACGCTCACTTTTATCACTTGCTACCTTGCTGTTTTTATTATTTTAGATTACAAAAACTATTATCTACTATCCATATTGCACTTGTATAACCATCTCTTCGCCGAACTAGTGCACCTATACAATTTACCATTGTATTGGGTGTGTTGGGGACACAAGAGACTCTTTGTTATTTGGTTACAGGGTTGCTTGAGAGAGACCATCTTCATCCTACGCCTCCTACGGATTGATAAACCTTAGGTCATCCACTTGAGGGAAATTTGCTACTGTCCTACAAACCTCTGCACTTGGAGGCCCAACAACGTCTACAAGAAGAAGGTTGCGTAGTAGACATCAGTGCGTCGATGCTAGTTGCGGATGTCTGGCAATGCCTGTGCGAAGGCCGAAGAGGTACAGCGGTGACCGGGGGAGGGAGCAGATGCAAAACAAGGGGGGAATGGACGGATGGGAAGAGAATGAGACTAGAAGGAGGGTTTTAGTGGGCTGGAGGTGTCGGAGTACCACGTGGCTAGTGTCCGGACTCACGCAAAAGCCCCCCCCCCCCCCCCCCCCCCCCCCCCCCCCCCCCCCTTCGCTTCCAATTTGCGGGAAAAAATGCATTCGGATTGGTCGACAGACGAATACAGACCCTCTTTGGATCACAAAACACGGCTGGACCGTGCAGTCCGGACGTGTGCGAGAAGTTGGAGATGCTTTTATGAAGCATTTGTCGCAAGCCAGTAAAGAATCCTCATATTTTTTTTTGAGTAGTTTGGATTGCTTGAGTAAAGAATCCTCATATGAGTGAGAGCAACAACTTTAGTTTTGGTCATTGCAACTTTAGTAAGAACGATATAATTTTTAATACGGCATATGTAATTTCCGAACATTCGGATTTTATCATCAGATCCAAATGATGCTGTAGCTATCGAGGAAAAAACGAGCCCACTAGGAATTGAACCCATGACCTGCTGGTCGAGATCAGCATCGAGGAAAAAATGAGCCCAGCTAGGAATTGAACCCACCACCTGCTGGTCGAGATGCACGTGCGCTACCACCAGGGCTACGCTTGTTTCCTGTATCTAATTTAGGTTAGCTTAGTTTTATACTCTATTTGTGAGCGGGGAAAAGAGAGGGGGCAGACCCATATGGACGTACTGATTTTTGGAAGGATTGATGCATTATGTTTGTACCTGTTGCTGAGTAATTCTAGAGAAATGATTTTGTTCTTCCTGTAGAATTCGAATTCCGGTAGTTGATACGTCTCCAACGTATCTATAATTTTTGATTGCTCCATGCTATATTATCTACTGTTTTGGACAATATTGGGCTTTATTATCCACTTTTATATTATTTTGGGACTAACCTATTAACCAGAGGCCCAGTCCAGAATTGCTGTTTTTTTCCCGTTTTAGGGTTTCGAAGAAAAGGAATATCAAACGGAGTCCAAACGAAATGAAACCTTCGGGAACGTGATTTTTTCAATGAATAAGACCAGAGAGACTTGGACCCTACGTCAAGAAATAAAACAGGAGGCCACGAGGTAGGGGGGCGTGCCTGCCTACCCTAGGCGCGCCCTCCACCCTCGTGGGCCCCCTGTTGCTCCACCGACATACTCATTCCTCCTATATATATCCACGTACCACTACTAGGAAAAGGGCTATAGATGGAATTGACACTAATGGCGCACCAGACATGTGATGCGCCATTACTATATACTAATGGCGCACCATGTGTTGGTGCGCCATTAGTGTGCAAATACTAATGGCGCACCACATCCACGGTGCGCCATTAGTAATTTTTTTTAATTTTTTCAAAACTACTAATGACGCACCGTGGGAGTGGTGCGCCATTACTAGTTGAACTAGTAATGGCGCACCAAATCCACGGTGCGCCATTAGTAATTTTTTTTTAATTTTTTCAAAACTACTAATGGCGCACCATGGGAGTGGTGCGCCATTACTAGTTGAACTAGTAATGGCGCACCATGCCACGGTGCGCCATTAGTAACTTGGCCCAAACATTCGCCCGAATGCACCCCCCCCCCCCCCCCCCCCCCCCCCCCCGTGGACCGTCTTTTCAGTTTCAAAAAAATAAAAGAAAATGATAGAAATGTTAAAAAATAAAAGAAATAAGATTCCCATGTGATATGTGGTCTAGTTGTTGTGAAAATTTACAAACATGAATTTTCGACTTTTTTGTAAAATCTCTCGAGAATTTGTAAAAATGGGCATAACTTTTGCGTACGAACTCGGATGAAAAAGTTTTTTATATGAAAAATCATCTACTCGAAAAGTTACATCCGAATTTAACAGGAACCCCGTTAAGCATTTTCAAAATCCTCAAAAACCTAACAGAAAAAAAGATATGGGGCTTTTAAGATCTGGAGAGGCAAAAAAATTCAAACTTACTAATGGCGCACCTGCCCATGGTGCGCCATTAGTATCTTCCCGCCTTCAAAATTCAAAATAAGTCAAAAAAATAAAAAATAAAAGTTACTAATGGCGCACCTGCCCATGGTGCGCCATTAGTATCTTCCCGCCTTCAAAATTCAAAATAAGTCAAAAAAATTGAAAAATTTACTAATGGCGCACCTGCCCATGGTGCGCCATTAGTATCTTCCCGCCTTCAAAATTCAAAATAAATCAAAAAAATAAAAAAAAAGTTAGTAATGGCGCACCTGCCCACGGTGCGCCATTACTATGCCATATATATGGCTGGGCGTGGTCCTCTCCTCCTTACCTCTTCATTCTTCTCCTCCACTCCACCTCTCCTCCACTCCATCTCCTCCTCTCCTCCATTCCATCTTCCCTTCTCTCCTCCACCATACTACCCTCCTCCTCTCCGGCGACCTCCTCCTCCCTCCTCTCCTCCCCTCCCCTCCCCTCACGGTTTCTCCTCCCTCCTCTCCGGTGAGCTCCTCCTCCCTCCTCTCCGGTGAGCTCCTCCTCCCTCCTCTCCTCCCATTCCCTCATGGTTTCTCCTTCCTCCTCTCCGATGCTTCGGTGAACTCCTCCTCCTCTCCGGCGATGTAGGCGAGCGCCTCTCCGGTGACCTCCTCCTCCTCCTCTCCGGCGAACTCCTCTCCGGCAAAATAACACGGTAAAAGAACGTACAAGATCCAAAAACAGGAACAAAATTTGAAATAATATCGTGCTAAAAACGAGCAAAAAACGAGCAAAAAATGGGCAAAAAAATCACGATCCAGATCCAAATTCAAAATTCAAAAATAGCAACGGCGCACGGTGGGGGTTAGACGGTGCGCCACTACTATTTTCCCGCCTTCAAAATTCAAAAATACTAATGGCGCACCGTGGCTTATACTAATGGCGCACCAGTGGTCTATACTAATGGCGCACCGTGGCCTATACTAATGGCGCACCAGTGGTGCGCCATTAGTAAAAATACTAGTGGCGTGATACTAATGGCGCACCAGTGATGCGCCATTAGTAGGCAAAACTGGTGCGCCATTAGTAGCCCTTTTCCTAGTAGTGTACCCCCAAACGATCAGAACGGAGCCAAAACCCTAATTCCATCGCCGTAACTTTCTGTATCCACGAGATCCCATCTTGGGGCCTGTTCCGGAGCTCCGCCGGAGGGGGCATCGATCACGGAGGGCTTCTACATCAACACCATAGCCTCTCTGATGAAGTGTGAGTAGTTTACCTCGGACCTACGGGTCCACAGTTAGTAGCTATATGGCTTCTTCTCTCTTTTTGGATCTCAATACAATGTTCTCCCCCTCTCTTGTGGAGATCTATTCGGTGTAATCTTCTTTTTGCGGTGTGTTTGTTGAGACCGATGAATTGTGGGTTTATGATCAAGTCTATCTATGAATAATATTTGAATCTTCTCTGAATTCTTTTATGTATGATTGGTTATCTTTGCAAGTCTCTTCGAATTATCAGTTTGGTTTGGCCTACTAGATTGATCTTTCTTGCAACGGGAGAAGTGCTTAGCTTTGGGTTCAATCTTGCGGTGTCCTTTCCCGGTGACAGTAAGGGCAGCAAGGCACGTATTGTATTGTTTCCATCGAGGATAACAAAATGGGGTTTTCTTCATATTGCATGAGTCTATCCCTCTACATCATGTCATCTTGCTTAAGGTGTTACTCTGTTTTTAACTTAATACTCTAGATGCATGCTGGATAGCGGTCGATGAGTGGAGTAATAGTAGTATATGCAGGCAGGAGTCGGTCTACTTGTCTCGGACGTGATGCCTATATACATGATCATACCTAGATATTCCCATAACTATGCTCAATTCTGTCAATTGCTCAACAATAATTTGTTCACCCACCGTAGAATACTTATGCTCTCGAGAGAAGCCACTAGTGAAACCTATGGCCCCCGGGTCTATCTTTATCATATTGATCTCCTACTACTTAGTTATTTCCTTTGCTATTTACTTTTCCTTTATTTTACTTTGCATCTTTTATCATGAAAATACCAAAAATATTATCTTATCATATCTATCAGATCTCACTCTCATAAGTGGCCCTATAGGGATTGACAACCCCTATTTGCGTTGGTTGCGAGGATTTATTTGTTTTATGCAGGTGCGAGGGACTCGCGCGTAGACTCCTACTGGATTGATACCTTGGTTCTCAAAAACTGAGGGAAATACTTACGCTACTTTGCTGCATCATCCCTTCCTCTTCGGGGAAAACCAATGCAGTGCTCAAGAGGTAGCAAGAAGGATTTCTAGCGCCATTGCCAGGGAGGTCTACGCAAAAGTCAACATACCAAGTATCCATCACATACCCTTATCTCCCGCATTACATTATTTGCCATTTGCCTCTCGTTTTCCTCTCTCCCACTTCACCCTTGCCATTTTATTTGCCTCCTCTTTTGTTTGCCTTCTTCCCGTATGTATCCTTGTTTGTGTTTCCATGTGCCTTCTATTTGCTTGCATCTTTGCTTGCTAAAAATCTATTGATATGGATCCACTTAAAGTGTTCTACTTGGATCATCTTCGATCCTTATGTGCTCGTGCTGAAACCCCAACTAGCCTAGTTGATGGGAAATCTTTAGATGAGCATGCTCATTTTGTGCGTCATCGTTTGTCTGAAAAAGGGAAGCTCTTATGGTATCATATAAATAGTTTGCTATGCTATGCTTGGAATCTTTGTGAAATTTGTGATTTTACTTGTTGCTCTAAGAACCCTAAAAAACACCTTCCCTACCTATGTGAGTTCAATGATAATGAAATCTTATCTTATGAAAAAGGTGTTTATAGTTATTATGATATCGAACAAATTGAAGAATTTGTCGTTTTTAAGGGTGCTCATGAAGTTGCTTCTTTGATTGAAAAGTATGATTTTACTCTCAATAAATCTGAAAATTCCGTCATACTTAAATATTTCAATGAAAACTTTGCTCATAATGTCTATGTCCAAGAATTTATTGAAAGAATGAACGTTGCTTTGGAAGAAAATAATGATATGCATGAATCTATAGATAATGATGATTCCGATGATTTAGTTGAAATATCCCTTGATGAACATGATGCCAATATTTATGAAGATGAATTTGCTATAGTTCCTTATGTTAAACATGAGATCGTTGCTATTGCACCCATACTTGATAGTTGCTTCGATGAAAAGCATGATTGCAATGATGTTATTATAAATTCTCTTAATGTAAATTGTGTTAATGATATGCAAAACCCTAAGCTTGGGGATGCTAGTTTTGCTATGACTACTATTTGTTGCAATGATCATGATTGGGGTGATTCTACTTTTGATCTTGAAAATTTATTTAAGCCCCATGATGAATATGAGATTGATAATAGTGTTTGCGATATTATTGAAAGTGGGTTTGGAGAGGTCATGACTTTAGTTAATGTTAATACCACTATTTTGAAAGAGTTTCAACTTTGCATACATGTGGATCTTATTAAGAATATGTTTTGTGATAGCTATATTGTTGAATTTTCTTATGATCCTACATGTAATTATTATGAGAGAGGAAAATATGGTGGTAGAAATTTTCATGTTACTAAATTACCTCTCATTATGTTGAGATTGCTATAGTTTCTTTTCGCTTCCTTGCATATGCTAGTTTTTGCTTGCCTTGATAATTTGTTTGCCTATAAGATGCCTATGAATAGGAAGTATGTTAGACTTGGATGTGTTTGTCATGTGTTTTATGATGCTCTCTTTGTGCTTCAATTCTTGTCTTTCATGTGAGCATCATTGAAATATTATGCCTAGCTAGGGGCGTTAAACGATAGCGCTTGTTGGGAGGCAACCCAATTTTATTTTTATTCCTTGATTTTTGCTCTTGTTTAGTAATAAATAATTTATCTAGCCTCTGTTTTGGTTGTGTTTTTTGTGTTTAATTAGTGTTTGTGCCAAGTAGAACCATTGGGAAGACTTGGGGAAAGTCTTGTTGAACTTGCTATAAAAAACAGAAACTTTAGCGCTCACGAGAACTGCTGCCATTTTTATTTGGAGAGTGATATTTAGTTAATTATTTTTGCAGATGATTAATAGATAAATTCCTCACATACAGAAATTTATTTTAGAATTTTTGGGGTTTCAGATCTTGCGCTAGCTACAGATTACTACAGACTGTTCTGTTTTGACAGATTCTGTTTTTCGTGTGTTGTTTGCTTATTTTGATGAATCTATGGCTAGTAAAATAGTTTATAAACCATAAGAAGTTGGAATACAGTAGGTATAACACCAATATAAATAAAGAACGAGTTCATTACAGTACCTTGAAGTGGTCTTTTGTTTTCTTTCGCTAACGGAGCTCACGAGATTTTCTACTTTAAGTTTTGTGTTGTGAAGTTTTCAAGTTTTGGGTAAAGATTTGATGGATTATGGGACAAGGAGTGGCAAGAGCCTAAGATTGGGGATGCTCATGGCACCCCCAAGATAATCTAAGGACACCTAAAAGCCAAAGCTAGGGGATGCCCCAGAAGGCATCCCCTCTTTCGTCTACTTCTATCGGTAACTTTACTTGGAGCTATATTTTTTATTCGCCACATGATATGCGTTTTGCTTGGAGCGTCTTGCATTATTTGAGTATTTTCTTGTTAGTTTACCACAATCATCCTTGCTGTACACACCTTTTGAGAGAGCCATACATGATTTAGAATTTGTTAGAATACTCTATGTGCTTCGCTTATATCTTTTGAGTTATATAATTTTGCTCTAGTACTTCACTTATATCTTTTAGAGCATGGTGGTGGATTTGTTTTATAGAAACTATTGATCTCTCATGCTTCACTTATATTATTTTGAGAGTCTTAAATAGCATGGTAATTTGCTTAAAATCCTAATATGCTTGGTATATAAGATTAATAATAAAAACTTTCTTATGAGTGTGTTGAATACTATGATAAGTTTGATACTTAATAATTGTTTTGAGATATAAAGATGGTGATATTAAAGTTGTGCTAGTTGAGTAGTTGTGAATTTGAGAAATACTTGTGTTGAAGTTTGTGATTCCCGTAGCATGCACATATGGTGAACCGTTATGTGATGAAGTCGGAGCATGATTTATTTATTGATTGCCT
Organism: Triticum urartu; assembly: GCF_003073215.2. NCBI lineage: Eukaryota > Viridiplantae > Streptophyta > Magnoliopsida > Poales > Poaceae > Triticum > Triticum urartu. Next base: position 383,124,467 of record NC_053025.1, on the reverse strand, counting down.
TCCTTATGAGTGGCGGTCGGGGACGAGTGATGGTCTTTTCCTACCAACCTATCCCCCTAGGACCATGCGCGTAATACTTTACTTTGATGACTTGTAGATTTTTGCAATAAGTATATGAGTTCTTTATGACTAATGCTGAGTCCATGGATTATACGTACTCTCACCCTTCCACCTTTCCTAGCCTCTCTAATACCGCGCACCTTTCGCCGATATCATACACCCACCATATACCTTCCTCAAAACAGCCACCATACCTACCTATTATGGAATTTCCATAACCATTCCAAGATATATTGCCATGCAACTTTCCACCGTTCCGTTTATTATGACACACTCCATCATTGTCATATTGCTTAGCATGATCATGTAGTCGACATCGTATTTGTGGCAAAGCCACCATTCATAATTCTTTCATACATGTCACTCATGAGTCATTGCATATCCCGGTACACCGCCGGAGGCATTCATATAGAGTCATATTTTGTTATAAATGTCGAGTTGTAATTGTTGAGTTGTAAGAAAAATAAAAGTGTGATGATCATCATTATTAGAGCATTGTCCCAGTGAGGAAAGGATGATGGAGACTATGATTCCCCCACAAGTCGGGATGAGACTCCGAACGAAAAATAAAAGAGGCCAAAGAAGCCCAAATAAAAAAAGAGGCCATAAAAAAGAGAAAAGGCCCAAATAAAAAAATAAAAAAAATGAGAGAAAAACATAGAAGGGACAATGTTACTATCCTTTTACCACACTTGTGCTTCAAAGTAGCACCATTATCTTCATAGTAGAGAGTCTCTCATGTTATCACTTTCATATACTAGTGGGAATCTTTCATTATAGAACTTGGCTTGTATATTCCAATGATGGGCTTCCTCAAATTGCCCTAGGTCTTCATGAGCAAGCAAGTTGGATGCACACCCACTTAGTTTCTTTTTGAGCTTTCATATACTTATAGCTCTAGTGCATCCGTTGAATGGCAATCCCTACTCACTCAAATTGATATCTATTGATGGGTGATAACCCACAAGTATAGGGGATCGCAACAGTTTTCGAGGGTAGAGTATTCAACCCAAATTTATTGATTCGACACAAGGGGAGCCAGAGAATATTCCCAAGTATTAGCAGCTGAGTTGTCAATTCAACTACACCTGGAAACTTAATATCTGCAGCAAAGTGTTTAGTAGCAAAGTAATATGATAGTATTGGTAACGGTAGCAAAAGGTAAGAGTAGTAAAAGTAGTGTTTTTGGTATTTTGTAGTGATGATAGCAATAGCAACAGAAAAGTAAATAAGCGAAGAACAATATATGGAAAGCTCGTAGGCAATGGATCGGTGATAGAGAATTATGCCGGATGCGGTTCGTCATGTAACAGTCATAACCTAGGGTGACACAGAACTAGCTCCAGTTCGTTGATATAATCTAGGCATGTATTCCGAACATAGTCATACGTGCTTATGGAAAAGAACTTGCATGGCATCTTCTGTCCTACCCTCCCGTGGCAGCGGGGTCCTTACGGAAACTAAGGGATATTAAGGCCTCCTTTTAATAGAGAACCGGAACAAAGCATTAACACATAGTGAATACATGAACTCCTCAAACTACGGTCATCACCGGTAAGTATCCCGATTATTGTCACTTCGGGGTTAAAGGATCATAACACATAATAGGTGACTATAGACTTGCAAGATAGGATCAAGAACACTCATATATTGATGAAAACATAATAGGTTCAGATCTGAAATCATGGCACTTGGGCCCTAGTGACAAGCATTAAGCATAGCAAAGTCATAGCAACATCAATCTCAGAACATAGTGGATACTAGGGATCAAACCCTAACAAAACTAACTTGATTACATGATAGATCCCATCCAACCCATCACCGTCCAGCAAGCCTACGATGGAATTACTCACGCACGGCGGTGAGCATCATGAAATTGGGGAAGGAGGATGGTTGATGATGACGATGGCGACGGATTCCCCTCTCCGGAGCCCCGAACGGACTTCAGATCAGCCCTCCCGAGAGGTTTTAGGGCTTGGCGGCGGCTCTGTATCGTAAAACGCGATGATTTCTTCTCTCTGATTTTTTTCTCCCCAAAACTCAATATATGGAGTTGGAGTTGGAGTTGGAGAGGCAACAGGGGGCCCACGAGGTAGGGGGCGCGCCCTAGGGGGGCAGGCGCACCCCCCACCCTCATGGCAAGGTGGTGGCCCCCCTGACCTTCATCTTTGGCAGGTATTTTTCTTATTTTCTGAAAAGTGTCTCCGTGAAGTTTCAGGTCATTCCGAGAACATTTGCTCCTGCACATAAATAACACCATGGTAATTCTGCTGAAAACAGCATTAGTCCGGGTTAGTTCCATTCAAATCATGCAAGTTAGAGTCCAAAACAAGGGCAAAAGTGTTTGGAAAAGTAGATACGTTGGAGATGTATCAACTCCCCCAAGCTTAAACCTTTGCTTGTCCTCAAGCAATTCAGTTGACAAACTGTAAGTAATAAAGAAAAACTTATACAAACTCTGTTAGCTCTTGTTGTTGTAAATATGTAAAGCGAACATTCAAGTTTTCAGCAAAGATTATAACTAACCACATTTGCAATAACGCATAGGTCTCAAGTTTACTCATATCAATAGCATAATCAACTAGCGAGCCATAATAATAAAACTCGGATGACAACACTTTCTCAAAACAATCATAGTATGATGTAACAAGGTGGTATCTCGCTAGCCCTTTCTGAGACCGCAAAACATAAATGTAGAGCACCTTTAAAGACCAAGGGCTGACTAGACATTGTAATTCATGGTAAAAGAGATCCAATCAAGTCATACTCAATGTAAACTAACAATAATGAATGCAAATGACAGCAGTGCTCTCCAACTAGTGCTTTTTAATAAGAGGATGATGACTCAGCATAAAAGTAAATAGATAGGCCCTTCGCAGAGGGAGGCAAGGATTTGTAGAGGTGCCAGAGCTCGGTTTTGAAACAGAGGTGAATAATATTTTGAGCGGTATACTTTCATTGTCAACATAACAACCAAGAGATGGCGATATGTTCCATGCTACACACATTATAGGCGGTTCCCAAACAGAATGGTAAAGTTTATACTCCCCCTTCCACCACAAGCATCAATCCATTGCTTTCTCAAAACAACCAGTGCCTCCAACTAACAAGAGTCCCAGGGGGAGTTTTGTTTGCAATTATTTTGATTTAGTTTTCATAAAGCATGGGACTGGGCATCCCGGTGACCAGCCATTTATCTCGTGAGTGAGGAGCGGAGTCCACTCCTCTTGAGGATAACCCGCCTAACATGGAAGATACAGACAGCCCTAGTTGATACATGAGCTATTCGAGCATACAAAACAGGATATTTATTTGAAGGTTTAGAGTTTGGCACATACAAATTTACTTGGAACGGCAAGTAGATACCGTATATAGGTAGGTTAGTGGACTCATGTGGAATAACTTTGGGGTTTAAGGGATTGGATGCACAAGCAGTATTCCCGCTTAGTACAGGTGAAGACTAGCAAAAGACTGGGAAGCGACCAGCTAGAGAGCGACAAAAGTCATGAACATGCATTAAAATTAATCAACACCAAGTGCAAGCATGAGTAGGATATAATCCACCATGAACATAAATATCATGAAGGCTATGTTGATTTTGTTTCAACTATATGCGTGAACATGTGCCAAGTCAAGTCACTTAAATCATTCAGAGGAGGATACCATCCTATCATACCACATCATAACCATTTTAATAGCATGTTAGCACGCAAGGTAAACCATTGTAACTCATAGCTAATCAAGCATGGTACAAGAAACTATCATCTCTGGTTGTCATTGCAAACATGTTTATTCATAATAGGATGAATCAGGAACGATGAACTAATCATATTTACAAAAACAAAAGAGGTCAAGTTCATACCAACTTTTCTCATCTCAGCCAGTCCATCATATAACATCATAATTGCCTTTCACTTGCACGACCGAATAGTGTGAATAATAATAATAGTGCACGTGCATTGGACTAAGCTGGAATCTGCAGGCATTCAATAAACAGGAGAAGACAAGGCAATATGGGCTCTTTTGTCAGATCAACAATAATGCATATAAGAGTCACTTCAACAATTTAATTATGGTCTTCTCCTATCGACCCCCAAAGAAAAGAAAAGAAATAAAACTATTTACACGGGAAAGCTCCCAACAAGCAAAAGAAGAACAGGAAATCTTTTTGGGTTTTCTTTTTAATTACTACTACAAGCATGAAAAGTAAACTAATTAAAAGCTACAACTAATTTTTTGGGTTTTTCTTAAAGTTTATTAAAGACACAAGAAGAAAGCATAAAAAGGAAAATAAACTAGCATGGATGATACAATGAAAAAGTATGAGCACCGGCATCTAGCAATGAGTGTGTGAGCAGTGAGAAATACGTACTCCCCCAAGCTTAGGCTTTTGGCCTAAGTTGGTCTATGGCCATGGCTGGCCTGGCGGATATCCATAATAATAGTTGGGTCGTACTGTGATGCAGAAGAGGAAGGCTCCGATTGCCACTGGCTGACAATCATCTCCGGATCCCACTGATAATTAGACTGGCGTGAAGGATCAAATTGTGGTTCCGGCTCTGGCTCCTCGGCTGGTGCAGGGTTCCGGTAGGCGTGAATAGTGTTGGAAATATGCCCTAGAGGCAATAATAAATTAGTTATTATTATATTTCCTTGTTCATGATAATCGTTTATTATCCATGCTAGAATTGTATTGATAGGAAACTCAGATACATGTGTGGATACATAGACAACACCATGTCCCTAGTAAGCCTCTAGTTGACTGGCTCGTTGATCAATAGATGGTTACGGTTTCCTGACCATGGACATTGGATGTCATTGATAACGGGATCACATCATTAGGAGAATGATGTGATGGACAAGACCCAATCCTAAGCATAGCACTAGATCGTGTAGTTCGTATGCTAAAGCTTTTCTAATGTCAAGTATCATTTCCTTAGACCATGAGATTGTGCAACTCCCGGATACCGTAGGAGTGCTTTGGGTGTGCCAAACGTCACAACGTAACTGGGTGGCTATAAAGGTACACTACGGGTATCTCCGAAAGTGTCTGTTGGGTTGGCACGAATCGAGACTGGGATTTGTCACTCCGTGTGACGGAGAGGTATCTCTGGGCCCACTCGGTAGGACATCATCATAATGTGCACAATGTGATCAAGGAGTTGATCACGGGATGATGTGTTACGGAACGAGTAAAGAGACTTGCCGGTAACGAGATTGAACAAGGTATCGGGATACCGACGATCGAATCTCGGGCAAGTATCGTACCGATAGACAAAGGGAATTGTATACAAGATTGATTAAGTCCTTGACATCGTGGTTCATCCGATGAGATCATCGTGGAACATGTGGGAGCCATCATGGGTATCCAGATCCCGCTGTTGGTTATTGACCGGAGAGTCATCTCGGTCATGTCTGCATGTCTCCCGAACCCGTAGGGTCTACACACTTAAGGTTCGTTGACGCTAGGGTTATAGAGATATTAGTATGCGGTAACCCGAAAGTTGTTCGGAGTCCCGGATGAGATCTCGGACATCACGAGGAGTTCCGGAATGGTCCGGAGGTAAAGAATTATATATAGGAAGTGCTATTTCGGCCATCGGGACAAGTTTCGGGGTCACCGGTATTGTACCGGGACCACCGGAAGGGTCCCGGGGGTCCACCGGGTGGGGCCACCTGCCCCGGGGGGCCACATGGGCTGTAGGGGGTGCGCCTTGTCCTATATGGGCCAAGGGCACCAGCCCCAAGAGTCCCATGCGCCAAGAGAGAGGGAAAGGAAGAGTCCTAAAGGGGGAAGGCACCTCCAAGGTGCCTTGGGGAGGAGGGACTCCTCCCTGGCCGCACCCTTCCTTGGAGGAAGGGCCAAGGCTGAGCCTCCCCCCTTTCCCTTGGCCCTATATATAGTGGGGGGAAGGGAGGGAAACCAATACCTAAGCCCTGGCGCCTCCCTCTCCCTCCCATGACACATCTCCCTCCTCCCGCAGCGCTTGGCGAAGCCCTGTTGGAATCCCGCTACTTCCACCACCACGCCGTCGTGCTGCTGGATCTCCATCAACCTCTCCTCCCCCCTTGCTGGATCAAGAAGGAGGAGACGTCGCTGCTCCGTACGTGTGTTGAACGCGGAGGTGCCGTCCGTTCGGCGCTAGGATCATCGGTGATTTGGATCACGACGAGTACGACTCCATCAACCCCGTTCTCTTGAACGCTTCCGCGCGCGATCTACAAGGGTATGTAGATCCACTCCTCCCTCGTTGCTAGATGACTCCATAGATAGATCTTGGTGACACGTAGGAAAATTTTGAATTTATGCTACGTTCCCCAACAAATAGCCGTCAACGGAACAAGGTACATGCCTACAGTCAAATCAAACAAAGAAGGAGCAGGCAAGGTAATGGTCTCAGGATGATGTTTATTAAAGAAGAATTGATATTTAAGCTCTCCTTCCCTATTCTTAACAATAAAATCATGTGCTACCATACCTTTGTAATCTAAATAAACACGAGGCAGCACCTTTTCTTCCTTCTCGTAATGCCTAATAGGTATGTTAAAATGTGCAGCTAGGCGTGTAGCATAGATGCCTCCAAAGATGGGGCCCTTGGTACGGTTCAGAGTTAACCATTTGGCAATAATGCCGCCCATACTAAAAGAGTTATCACCGTATAAACCGTGGTGTAGAATAATAATATCAGGGATACTCAGGTTTCCACAGTTTCCGCGACCAATTAAGCAACGACTAGCAAATAATGCAAAATAACGTAAAACACGAAAGTGTATGCTAGTGATTCGTGCATCGGAAACCTTCCTTGTTTCCCCTACAGTGATAGTGTCAATAAATCCCTCCACGTCATCACGATGTGGTTCTTATGTATTGCCCTTGATGTCTACTACACAACCTTCTTCTTGTAGACGTTGTTGGGCCTCCAAGTGCAGAGGTTTGTAGGATAGTAGCAAATTTCCCTCAAGTGGATGACCTAAGGTTTATCAATCCGTAGGAGGCGTAGGATGAAGATGGTCTCTCTCAAGCAACCCTGCAACCAAATAACAAAGAGTCTCTTGTGTCCCCAACACACCCAATACAATGGTAAATTATATAGGTGCACTAGTTTGGCGAAGAGATGGTGAAACAAGTGGTATATGGATAGTAGATAAAGGTATTTGTAATCTGAAATAATAAAAACAGCAAGGTAACGAATGATAAAAGTGAGCGTAAATGGTATTGCAATGTGTGGAAATAAGGTCTAGGGTTCATACTTTCGCTAGTGTAAGTTCCCTCAATAATACTAACATAATTGGATCATAAAACTATCCCTCAACATGCAACATAGAGTCACTCCAAAGTCGCTAATAGCGGAGAACGAACGAAAAGATTATGGTAGGGTACGAAACCACCTCAAAGTTATTATTTCCAATCAATCCGTTGGGCTATTCCTATAAGTGTCACAAACAGCCCTAGAGTTCGTAAAAGAATAACACCTTAAGACACAAATCAACCAAAACCCTAATGTCACCTAGATACTCCAATGTCACCTCAAGTATCCGTGGGCATGATTATACGATATGCATCACACAATCTCAGATTCATCTATTAAACCAACACAAAGGACCTCAAAGAGTTCCCCAAAGTTCTCCCGGAGAATCACGACGAAAACGTGTGCCAACCCCTATGCATAGGTTCATGGGAGGAACCCGCAAGTTGGTCACCAAAACATACATCAAGTGAATCACGTGATATCCCATTGTCACCACAGATATCCACGGCAAGACATACATCAAGTGTTCTCAAATCTTTAAAGACTCAATCCGATAAGATTACTTCAAAGGGGAAACTCAATTCATTACAAGAGAGAAGAGGGGGAGGATAAACATAGGATCCAACTATAATAGCAAAGCTCGCGATACATCAAGATCATATCACCTCAAGAACACGAGAGAGAGAGAGAGAGAGAGAGAGAGATCAAACACATAGCTACTAGTACATACCCTCAGCCCCGAGGGAGAACTACTCCCTCCTCGTCATGGAGAGCACCAGGATGATGAAGATGGCCACCGGAGAGGGATTGCCCCCTCCGGCAGGGTGCCGGAATGGGTCTAGATTGGTTTTTGGTGGCTACGGAGGCTTCTGGCGGCGGAACTCCCGATCTATTGTGCTCCCTGGAAGTTTTACGATACGTAGGTATATATGGGTGAAAGGAGTACGTCGGTGGACCGAAGGGGGGCCACGAGGCATGGGGCGCGCCCCAGGGGGGTGGGCGCGCCCCTACCCTCGTGAGCACCTCCTTCATCTTCTGACGAAGGGTCCAAGTCTATCTTGTAGGTTTCCTTCCAAAAATAACTTCTCTAGTTGATTTTGTTCCGTTTTGACTTCGTTTTATATTCCTTTTCCTTGAAACACTAAAGTAGGCATAAAACAACAAATCTGGACTGGGCCTCCGGTTAATAGGTTAGTCCCAAAAATAATATAAAAGTGGAAAATAAAGCCCAATATTGCCCAAAACAGTAGATAATATAGCATGGAGCAATCAAAAATTATAGATACGTTGGAGACATGTCAGCATCCCCAAGCTTAATTCCTGCTCGTCCTCAAGTAGGTAAATGATAAAAGAAAGAATTTTTGATGCGGAGTGCTACTTGGCATAATCTCAATGTAATTCTTCTTAATTGTGGCATGAATATTCAGATCCATAAGATTCAAGACAAAAGTTTAATATTGACATAAAAACAATAATACTTCAAGCATACTAACTAAGCAATTATGTTTTCTCAAAATAACATGGCCAAAGAAAGCTATCCCTACAAAATCATATAGTCTGGCTATGCTCTATCTTCACCACACAAAATATTTAAATCATGCACAACCCCGATGACAAGCCAAGCAATTGTTTCATACTTTTGACGTTCTCAAACTTTTTCAATCTTCACGCAATACATGAGCGTGAGCCATGGATATAGCACTATAGCTGGAATAGAATGGTGGTTGTGGAGAAGACAAAAAGGGAGAAGATAGTCTCACATCAACTAGGCGTATCAACGGGCTATGGAGATGCCCATCAATAGATATTAATGTGAGTGAGTAGGGATTGCCATGCAATGGATGCACTAGAGCTATAAATGTATGAAAGCTCAACAAAAGAAACTAGTGGGTGTGCATCCAACTCGCTTGCTCACGAAGACCTAGAGCATTTTGAGGAAGCCCATCATTGGAATATACAAGCCAAGTTCTATAATGAAAGATTCCCACTAGTATATGAAAGTGACAATATAGGAGACTCTCTCTCATGAAGGTCATGGTTCTACTTTGAAGCACAAGTGTGGTAAAAGGATAGTAGCATTGCCCCTTCTCTCTTTTTCTCTCATTTTTTTATTTTTTATTTGGGCCTTCCCTTTTTATGGCCTCTTTTTTATTTGGGCTTCTTTGGCCACTTTTGTTCCGTCTGGAGTCTCATCCCGACTTGTGGGGGAATCATAGTCTCCATCATCCTTTCCTCACTGGGACAATGCTCTAATAATGATGATCATCACACTTTTATTTTTCTTACAACTCAAGAATTACAACTTGATACTTTGAACAAGATATGACTCTATATGAATGCCTCCGGCGGTGTACCGGGATGTGCAATGATGCATGAGTGACATGTATGAAAGAATTATGAATGGTGGCTTTGCCACAAATACAATGTCAACTACATGATCATGCTAAGCAATATGACAATGATGAAGCGTGTCATAATAAACGGAACGGTGGAAAGTTCCATGGCAATATATCTCGGAATGGCTATGGAAATGCCATAATTGGTAGGTATGGTGGCTGTTTTGAGGAAGGTATATGGTGGGTTTATGGTACCGGCGAAAGTTGCGCGGTACTAGAGAGGCTAGCAATGGTGGAAGGGTGAGAGTGCGTATAATCCATGGACTCAACATTAGTCGTAAAGAACTCACATACTTATTTCAAAAATCTATTAGTTATCGAAACAAAGTACTATGCGCATGCTCCTAGGGGGGTAGATTGGTAGGAAAAGACCATCGCTCGTCCCCGACCGCCACTCATAAGGAAGGCAATAAATAAATAAATCATGCTCCGACTTCATCACATAACGGTTCACCATACGTGCATGCTACGGGAATCAAAAACTTCAACACAAGTATTTCTCAAATTCACAAGTACTCAACTAGCATGACTCTAATATTACCATCCTCATATCTCAAAACAATCATCAAGTATCAAACTTCTCTTAGTATTCAACACACTCATAAGAGAATTTTATTATTCTTGAATACCTAGCATATTAGGATTTTAAGCAAATTACCATGCTATTTAAGACTCTCAAAATAATCTAAGTGAATCATGAGAGTTCATTTATTTCTTCAAAATAAAACTACCACCATGCTCTAAAAGATATAAGTGAAGCACTAGAGCAAATGACACACTACTCCGAAAGATGTAAGTGAAGATCAATGAGTAGTCGAATAATTATGCAACTACGCGAAGACTCTCTCTCATTCAGATCTTGATAATTTATTCAAACAGCAAGCAAAGAAAAATAAAATGACATTCTAAGAATGGCAAACATCATGTGAAGAAGCGAACACTTAGGATCAACCGAAACTAACCGATAGTTGTTGAAGAAGAAGGGTGGGATGCCAACCGGGGCATCCCCAAGCTTAGACGCTTGAGACTTCTTGAAATATTATCTTGGGGTTCCTTGGGCATCCCAAAGCTTGAGCTTTTGTGTCTCCTTAATTCCTCTCATATCACGGTCTCCCTAAATTTCAAAAGCTTCATCCACACAAAACTCAACAAGGACTCGTGAGATAGGTTAGTATAAACCATTGCAAAAACCTTATCATACTCTACTGTAGCAAATCCCTAAAATTATTATTCAAAATTGCATACTAAATGCCTCTGCATATTTAATAGTCCTATCCTCAAATAGAATCATTAAAGAAGCAAACATATGCAAACAATGCAAACATACCAGCAATCTGCCTAAACAGGATAGTCTGTAAAGAATGCTGCAACATCCATACTTCCCTAGATCCAAAAATTATGAAATAAAATTCCCACTGTAGTAAATTTATCAGAGATTAATATTCAAAAGGTTTCAACATTTTATCACATTCTTACTTTTCTAGGGAATTATTGCAACAGCGGTAAACTTTCTGTTTTCAAACAGCAACATGTATACTTGTAACATAGGCATAGTAAAGGCTATCAATGCCACTTTTATTGAAATAAAAGATGCAAAACATTGTTATTAAAAACAGCAAGAAAATCATAAAAAAATAAATTGACGCTCCAAGCAAAACACATATCATGTGGTAAATAAAAATATAGCTCCAAGTAAAGTTACCGATGAAAGAAGACGAAAGAGGGGATGCCTTCCGGGGCATCCCCAAGCTTAGGCTCTTGGTTGTCCTTAAATATTACCTTGGGGTGCCTTGGGAATCCCCAAGCTTAGGCTCTTTCCACTTCTTATTCCATAGTCCATCGAATCCTTACCCAAAACTTGAAAACTTCACAACGCAAAACTTAACAGAAAACTCGTAAGCTCCGTTAGTATAATAAAGAAAATCACCACCTCAAGGTACTGTAATGAACTCATTATTTATTTATATTGGTGTTAAACCTACTGTATTCCAACTTCTCTATGGTTTACAAACTATTTTACTAGCCATAGATTCATCAAAATAAGTAAACAACACACGAAAAACAGAATCTGTCAAAAACATAACAGTCTGTAGTAATCTGGATCAAACGTATACTTCTGGAACTAATAAAATTCTAAAATAAATTTCTGGACCTGAGGAATTTATATATTAATCATCTGAAAAAATAATTAACTAAATATCACTTTCCAAATAAAAATGGCAGCAATTCTCGTGAGCGCTAAAGTTTCTGTTTTTGACAGCATGATCAACAAGACTTTCCCCAAGTCTTCCCAAAGGTTCTACTTGGCACAAACACTAATTAAAAGAATAAAACCACATATAAACAGAGGATATATGAATTATTTACTACTAAACAGGAACAAAAAGCAAGGAACAAAAATAAAATTGGGTTGCCTCCCAACAAGCGCTATCGTTTAATGCCCCTAGCTAGGCACGATGATTTCAATGATGCTCATATAAAAGATAAGAATTGTAACATAAAGAGAGCATCATGAAGAATATGACTAGCATATTTAAGTATAACATACTTCCTATGCATAGGGATTTTGTGAGCAAACAACTTATGGGAACAACAATCAACTTGCATAGGAAGGTAAAACAAGCATAACTTCAAGATTTTAAGCACATAGAGAGGAAACTTGATATTATTGCAATTCCTACAAGCATATATTCCTCCCTCATAATAATTTTCAGTAGCATCATGAATGAATTCAACAATATAACCAGCACCTAAAGCATTCTTTTCATGATCTGCAAGCATAGAAAATTTACTACTCTCCACACAAGCAAGATTCTTTTCATGAATAATAGTGGGAGCAAACTCAACAAAATAACTATCATGTGAGTGAAAATTGAGATCAAGATGACAAGTTTCATGGTTATCATTATTCTTTAAAGCATACGTGTCATCACAATAATCATCATAGATAGGACGCATGCTTTCATCATAATAAATTTGCTCATCAAAACTTGGGGGACAAAAAATATCATCTTCATCAAACATAGCTTCCCCAAGCTTGTGGCTTTGCATATCATTAGCATCATGGATATTCAAGGAATTCATACTAACAACATTGCAATCATGCTCATCATTCAAATATTTAGTGCCAAACATTTTATAGATTTCTTCTTCAAGCACTTGAGCACAATTATCCTTTCCATCATACTCACGAAAGATATTAAAAAGGTGAAGCGTATGAGACAAACTTAATTCCATTTTTTTGCAATTTTATTTATAAACTAAACTAGTGATAAAACAAAAAACTAAAAGACTCGATTGCAAGATCTAAAGATATACCTTCAAGCACTAACCTCCCCGGCAACGGCGCCAGAAAAGAGCTTGATGTCTACTACACAACCTTCTTCTTGTAGACGTTCTTGAGCCTCCAAGTGCAGAGGTTTGTAGGACAGTAGAAAATTTCCCTCAAGCGGATGACCTAAGGTTTATCAATCCGTAGGAGGCATAGGATGAAGATGGTCTCTCTCAAGCAACCCTGCAACCAAATAACAAAGAGTCTCTTGCGTCCCTAACACACCCAATACAATGGTAAATTTTATAGGTGCACTAGTTCGGCGAAGAGATGGTGAAACAAGTGGTATATGGATAGTAGATAAAGGTATTTGTAATGTGAAATAATAAAAACAGCAAGGTAACGAATGATAAAAGTGAGCGTAAACGGTATTGCAATGTGTGGAAATAAGGCCTAGGGTTCATACTTTCGCTAGTGTAAGTTCCCTCAACAATACTAACATAATTGGATCATAAAACTACCCCTCAACTTTCAACAAAGGGTCACTCCAAAGTCGCTAATAGCGGAGAACAAATGAAGAGATTATGATAGGGTACGAAACCACCTCAAAGTTATTATTTCCAATCAATCCGTTGGGCTATTCCTATAAGTGTCACAAACAGCCCTAGAGTTCGTACTAGAATAACACCTTAAGACACAAATAAACCAAAACCCTAATGTTGTTGGAAATATGCCCTAGAGGCAATAATAAAATGGTTATTATTATATTTCCTTGTTCATGATAATTGTCTATTGTTCATGCTATAATTGTGTTATCCGGAAATCGTAATACATGTGTGAATACATAGACCACAACACGTCCCTAGTGAGCCTCTAGTTGACTAGCTCGTTGATCAAAAGATAGTCATGGTTTCCTGACTATGGACATTAGATGTCATTAATAATGGGATCACATCATTAGGAGAATGATGTGATGGACAAGACCCAATCCTAAGCATAGCACAAGATCGTGTAGTTCGTTTGCTAGAGCTTTTCCGAATGTCAAGTATCATTTCCTTAGACCATGAGATTGTGCAACTCCCGGATACCGTAGGAGTGCTTTGGGTGTGCCAAACGTCACAACGTAACTGGGTGACTATAAAGGTGCACTACGGGTATCTCCAAAAGTGTCTGTTGGGTTGGCACGAATCGAGACTGGGATTTGTCACTCCGTATGACGGAGAGGTATCTCTAGGCCCACTCGGTAATGCATCATCATAATGAGCTCAATGTGACCAAGTGGTTGATCACGGGATCATGCATTACGGTACGAGTAAAGTGACTTGCCGGTAACGAGATTGAACGAGGTATTGGGATACCGACGATCGAGTCTCGGGCGAGTAACGTACCGATTGACAAAGGGAATTGTATACGGGATTTATTGAATCCTCGACATCATGGTTCATCCGATGAGTTCATCGAGGAGCATGTGGGAGCCAACATGGGTATCCAGATCCCGCTATTGGTTATTGACCGGAGAGTCGTCTCGGTCATGTCTGCGTGTCTCCCGAACCCGTAGGGTCTACACACTTAAGGTTCAGTGACGCTAGGGTTGTTGAGATATTAGTATGCGGTAACCCAAAAGTTGTTCGGAGTCCCGGATGAGATCCCGGACGTCACGAGGAGTTCCGGAATGGTCCGGAGGTGAAGAATTGTATATAGGAAGTCCAGTTTCGGCCACCGGGAAAGTTTCCGGGGTCGCCGGTATTGTACCGGGACCATCGGAAGGGTCCTGGGGGTCCACCGGGTGGGGCCACCTATCCTGGAGGGCCCCATGGTCTGAAGTGGGAGGGGAACCAGCCCCTGATGGGCTGGTGCGCCCACCTTGGGCCTCCCCCTGCGCCTAGGGTTGGAAACCCTAGGGGTGGGGGCACCCCACTTGGCTTGGGGGGCAAGCCACCCCCCTTGCCCCCCCCCCGCATCTAGATGGGATCTAGAGAGGCCGGCGCCCCCCTGGACCCCTATATAAATAGGGGGGAGGGAGGGCTGCGCACCCAAGCCCCTGCTGCCTCCCTCTTCCCCCCGTAACACCTCTCCCTCTCGTTAGAGCTTGGCGAAGCCCTGCCGAGATCCCGCTGCTTCCACCACCACACCGTCGTGCTGCTGGATCTCCATCAACCTCTCCTTACCCCTTGCTGGATCAAGAAGGAGGAGACGTCTTCCCCAACCGTACGTGTGTTGAACGCGGAGGTGCCGTCCGTTCGGCGCTCAGTCATCGGTGATTTGGATCACGACGAGTACGATTCCATCAACCCCGTTCTCTTGAACGCTTCCGCTCGCGATCTACAAGGGTATGTAGATGCACTACTTTCCTCTCATTGCTAGAAGACTCCATAGATTGATCTTGGTGATGCGTAGAAATTTTTAAATTCTGCTATGTTCTCCAACAGTGGCATCATGAGCTAGGTCTATGCGTAGTTTCTATGCATGAGTAGAACATAAGTTGTTGTGGGCGTTGATTTTGTCAATTTACTTACCGTTACTAGTCTTATCTTGATTTGGTGGCATCGTGGGATGAAGCGGCCCGGACCGACCTTACACGTACGCTTACGTGAGACTGGTTCCAGCATCTGACATGCACTAGTTGCATAAGGTGGCTAGCGGGTGTGTGTCTCTCCCACTTTAGTCGGATCAGATTCGATGAAAAGGGTCCTTATGAAGGGTAAATAGAAATTGGCATATCATGTTGTGGTTTTGGCGTAGGTAAGAAACGTTCTTGCTAAGAAACCTATAGCAGCCAAATAAAAATTTGCAACAACAATTAGAGGACGTCTAACTTGTTTTTGCAGCATGTGTCGTGTGATGTGATATGGCCAAAAGGATGTGATGAATGATATATGTGATGTATGAGATTGATCATGTTCTTGTAATAGGAATCACGACTTGCATGTCGATGAGTATGACAACCGGCAGGAGCCATAGGAGTTGTCTTAATTTATTTATGACCTGCGTGTCAACATATAACGTCATGTAATTACTTTACTTTATTGCTAAACCGTTAGCCATAGTAGTAGAAGTAATAGATGATGAGATAACTTCATGAAGACACGATGATGGAGATCATGATGATGGAGATCATGGTGTCATGCCGGTGACGACGATGATCATGGCGCCCCAAAGATGGAGATCATAAGGAGCAAAATGATATTGGCCATATCATGTCACTATTTGATTGCATGTGATGTTTATCATGTTTTACATCTTATTTGCTTAGAACGACTGTAGCTTAAATAAGATGATCCCTCGCAATAATTTCAAGAAAGTGTTCCCCCTAACTGTGCACCATTGCGAAGGTTCGTTGTTTCGAAGCACCACGTGATGATTGGGTGTGATAGATTCTAACGTTAGAATACAACGGGTGTAAGCCAGATTTACACACGCAATACACTTAGGTTGACTTGACGAGCCTAGCATGTACATACATGGCCTCGGAACACGGAAGACCAAAAGGTCAGGCATGAGTCGTATAGAAGATACGATCAACATGAAGATGGTCACCGATGTTGACTAGTCCGTCTCACATGATGATCGGACACGGCCTAGTTGACTCGGATCATGTTTCACTTAGATGATTAGAGGGATGTCTATCTGAGTGGGAGTTCATTGATAATTTGATTAGATGAACTTAGTCTAAAATCTTTACAATATGTCTTGTAGATCAAATGGCCCACGCTAATGTTGCCCTCAACTTCAATGCATTCCTAGAGAAAACCAAGCTGAAAGATGATGGCAGCAACTATACGGACTGGGTCCGGAACCTGAGGATCATCCTCATAGCTGCCAAGAAAGATTATGTCCTAGAAGCACCGCTAGGTGACGCACCCATCCCAGAGAACCAAGACGTTATGAACGCTTGGCAGCAGCGTGCTGATGATTACTCCCTCGTTCAGTGAGGCATGCTTTACAGCTTAGAACCGGGGCTCCAAAAGCATTTTGAGCAACACGGAGCATATGAGATGTTCGAAGAGCTGAAAATGGTTTTCCAAGCTCATGCCCGGGTCGAGAGATATGAAGTCTCCTACAAGTTCTTCAGTTGTAAGATGGAGGAAAATAGTTCTATCAGTGAGCACATACTCAAAATGTCTAGGTTGCACAACCGCTTGACTCAGCTGGGAGTTAATCTCCCGGATGACGCGGTCATTGACAGAATCCTTCAGTCGCTTCCACCGAGCTACAAGAGCTTTGTGATGAACTTCAATATGTAGGGGATGGAAAAGACCATTCCTGAGGTATATTCAATGCGGAAATCAGCAGAGGTGGAGATCAAAAAGCAATATCAAGTGTTGATGGTGAATAGAACCACTAAGTTTAAGAAAGGCAAGGGTAAGAAGAACTTCAAGAAGGACGGCAAGGGGGTTACCGCGCCCGGTAAGAAAGCTGCCGGGAAGAAGCCAAAGAATGGACCCAAGCCCGAGACTAAGTGTTTTTATTGCAAGGGAAGTGGTCACTAGAAGCGGAACTTCCCCAAATACTTAGCGGACAAGAAGGCCGGCAACACTAAAGGTATATGTGATATACATGTAATTGATGTGTACCTTACCAGTACTCGTAGTAGCTCCTGGGTATTTGATACCGGTGCAGTTGCTCACATTTGTAACTCAAAGCAGGAGCTGCGGAATAAGCGGAGACTGGCGAAGGACGAGGTGACGATGCGCGTCGGGAATGGTTCCAAGGTCGATGTGATCGCCGTCGGCACGCTACCTCTACATTTACCTACGGGATTAGTTTTAAACCTCAATGATTGTTATTTAGTGCCAGCTTTGAGCATGAACATTGTATCAGGATCTCGTTTAATTCGAGATGGCTACTCATTTAAATCCGAGAATAATGGTTGTTCTATTTATATGAGAGATATGTTTTATGGTCATGCCCCGCTGGTGAATGGTTTATTCTTAATGAATCTCGAGCGTAATGTTACACATATTCATAGTGTGAATACCAAAAGATGTAAGGTTGATAATGATAGTCCCACATACTTGTGGCACTGCCGCCTTGGTCACATAGGTGTCAAACGCATGAAGAAGCTCCATGCAGATGGACTTTTGGAGTCTCTTGATTACGAATCATTTGACACGTGCGAACCATGCCTCATGGGTGAAATGACCAAGACTCCGTTCTCAGGAACAATGGAGCGAGCAACCAACTTATTGGAAATCATACATATTGATGTGTGCGGTCCAATGAGTGTTGAGGCTCACGGTGGCTATCGTTATGTTCTCACCCTCACTGATGACTTGAGTAGATATGGGTATGTCTACTTAATGAAACACAAGTCTGAGACCTTTGAAAAGTTCAAGGAATTTCAGAGTGAGGTTGAGAATCAATGTGACAGGAAAATCAAGTTCTTGCGATCAGATCGTGGGGGAGAATACTTGAGTCACGAATTTGGCACGCAATTAAGGAAATGTGGAATAGTTTCACAACTCACGCCGCCGGGAACACCTCAGCGTAATGGTGTGTTCGAACGTCATAATCGCACTCTATTGGATATGGTGCGATCTATGATGTCTCTTACCGATCTACCGCTGTCATTTTGGGGCTATGCTTTAGAGACTGCCGCATTCACTTTAAATAGGGCTCCGTCGAAATCCGTTGAGACGACACCGTATGAATTATGGTTTGGGAAGAAACCTAAGTTGTCGTTTCTAAAAGTTTGGGGATGCGATGCTTATGTCAAGAAACTTCAACCTAAAAAGCTCGAACCCAAGTCGGAAAAATGCGTCTTCATAGGATACCCTAAAGAAACTATTGGCTATACCTTCTACCTCAGATCCGAAGGCAAGATCTTTGTTGCCAAGAATGGATCCTTTCTAGAGAAAGAGTTTCTCTCGAAAGAAGTAAGTGGGAGGAAAGTAGAACTTGATGAAGTATTACCTCTTGAACCGGAAAGTGGCGCAACTCAGGAAAATGTTCCTGAGGTGCCTGCACCGACTAGAGAGGAAGTTAATGATGATGATCATGAAACTTCAGATCAAGTTGCTACTGAACTTCGTAGGTCCACAAGGACACGTTCCGCACCAGAGTGGTACGGCAACCCTGTCTTGGAAATCATGTTGTTAGACAACGGTGAACCTTCGAACTATGAGGAAGCGATGGCGGGCCCAGATTCCGACAAATGGCTAGAAGCCACGAAATCCGAGATAGGATCCATGTATGAAAACGAAGTATGGACTTTGACTGACTTGCCCGATGATCGGCGAGCCACAGAAAATAAATGGATCTTTAAAAAGAAGACAGACGCAGATGGTAATGTGACCATCTACAAGGCTCGACTCGTCGCTAAGGGTTATCGACAAGTTCAAGGGGTTGACTACGATGAGACTTTCTCACCCGTAGCGAAGCTGAAGTCCGTCCGAATCATGTTAGCAATTGCCGCATTCTATGATTATGAGATATGGCAAATGGACGTCAAAACGGCATTCCTTAATGACTTTCTTAAGGAAGAATTGTATATGATGCAGCCGGAAGGTTTTGTCAATCCTAAGAATGCTAACAAGGTGTGCAAGCTCCAATGCTCAATCTATGGGCTGGTGCAAGCATCTCGGAGTTGGAACATTCGATTTGATGAGATGATCAAAGCGTTTGGGTTTACACAGACTTATGTAGAAGCCTGTGTTTACAAGAAAGTGAGTGGGAGCTCCGTAGCATTTCTCATATTATATGTGGATGACATACTGTTGATGGGAAATGATATAGAATTCTTGCAAAGCATAAAGGCCTACTTGAACAAGTGTTTTTCAATGAAGGACCTTGGAGAAGCTGCTTATATATTAGGCATCAAAATCTATAGAGATAGATCGAGACGCCTCATTGGTCTTTCACAAAGTACGTACCTTGACAAGATATTGAAGAAGTTCAATATGGATCAGTCCAAGAAGGGGTTCTTGCCTGTATTGCAAGGTGTGCAATTGAGCACGGCTCAATGCCCGACCACGGCAGAAGATAGAGAAAAGATGAGTGTCGTCCCCTATGCCTCAGCCATAGGGTCTATTATGTATGCCATGTTGTGTACCATACCTGATGTAAACCTTGCCGTAAGTTTGGTAGGAAGGTACCAAAGTAATCCCAGCATGGAACACTGGACAGCGGCCAAGAATATCCTGAAGTACCTGAAGAGGACTAAGGATATGTTTCTCGTTTATGGAGGTGACGAAGAGCTCGTCGTAAAGGGTTACGTCGATGCTATCTTCGACATAGATCTGGATGACTCTAAGTCACAAACCGGATACGTGTATATTTTGAATGGTGGGGCAGTAAGCTAGTGCAGTTGCAAGCAAAGCGTTGTGGCGGGATCTACATGTGAAGCGGAGTACATGGCAGCCTCGGAGGCAGCACAAGAAGCAATCTGGGTGAAGGAGTTCATTACCGTCCTAGGAGTCATTCCCAATGCGTCGGGCCCGATGACTCTCTTCTATGACAACACTGGAGCTATTGCCCTTGCCAAGGAGCCCAGGTTTCACAGGAAGACCAGGCATATCAAGCGTCGCTTCAACTCCATTCGTGAAAGTGTTCAAAATGGAGACATAGATATTTGTAAAGTACATACGGACCTGAATGTAGCAGATCCGTTGACTAAACCTCTCCCTAGAGCAAAACATGATCAACACCAGAACTCTATGGGTGTTCGACTCATCACAATGTAACTAGATTATTGACTCTAGTGCAAGTGGGAGACTGTTGGAAATATGCCCTAGAGGCAATAATAAAATGGTTATTATTATATTTCCTTGTTCATGATAATTGTCTATTATTCATCCTATAATTGTGTTATCCGGAAATCATAATACATGTGTGAATACATAGACCACAACACGTCCCTAGTGAGCCTCTAGTTGACTAGCTCGTTGATCAAAAGATAGTCATGGTTTCCTGACTATGGACATTAGATGTCATTAATAACGGGATCACATCATTAGGAGAATGATGTGATGGACAAGACCCAATCCTAAGCATAGCACAAGATCGTGTAGTTCGTTTGCTAGAGCTTTTCCGAATGTCAAGTATCATTTCCTTAGACCATGAGATTGTGCAACTCCCGGATACCATAGGAGTGCTTTGGGTGTGCCAAACGTCACAACGTAACTGGGTGACTATAAAGGCGCACTACGGGTATCTCCAAAAGTGTCTGTTGGGTTGGCATGAATCAAGACTGGGATTTGTCCCTCCGTGTGACAGAGAGGTATCTCTGGGCCCACTCGGTAATGCATCATCATAATGAGCTCAATGTGACCAAGTGGTTGATCACGGGATCATGCATTATGGTACGAGTAAAGTGACTTGCCGGTAACAAGATTGAACGAGGTATTGGGATACCGACAATCGAGTCTCGGGCGAGTAACGTACCGATTGACAAAGGGAATTGTATACGGGATTGATTGAATCCTCAACATCGTGGTTCATCCGATGAGTTCATCGAGGAGCATGTGGGAGCCAACATGGGTATCCAGATCCCGCTGTTGGTTATTGACCGGAGAGTCGTCTCGGTCATGTCTGCGTGTCTCCCGAACCCGTAGGGTCTACACACTTAAGGTTCGGTGACGCTAGGGTTGTTGAGATATTAGTATGCTATAACCCGAAAGTTGTTCGGAGTCCCGGATGAGATCCCAGACGTCACGAGGAGTTCCGGAATGGTCCGGAGGTGAAGAATTGTATATAGGAAGTCCAGTTTCGGCCACCGGGGAAAGTTTCGGGGGTCACCGGTATTGTACCGGGACCACCGGAAGGGTCCCGGGGGTCCACCGGGTGGGGCCACCTATCCCGGAGGGCCCCATGGGCTGAAGTGGGAGGGGAACCAGCCCCTTATAGGCTGGTGTGCCCCCCTTGGGCCTCCCCCTGCGCCTAGGGTTGGAAACCCTAGGGGTGGGGGGCGCCCCACTTGGCTTGGGGGGCAAGCCACCCCCCTTGGCCGCCGCCCCCCCCCCCTCTAGATGGGATCTAGAGGAGCCGGCACCCCCCTGGACCCCTATATAAAGAGGGGGAAGGGAGGGCTGCGCACCCAAGCCCCTGGCGCCTCCGTCTTCCCCCTGTAACACCTGTCCCTCTCGTTAGAGCTTGGCGAAGCCCTGCCGAGATCCCGCTGCTTCCACCACCACGCCATCGTGCTACTAGATCTCCATCAACCTCTCCTCCCCCCTTGGTGGATCAAGAAGGAGGAGACGTCTTCCCCAACCGTACATGTGTTGAACGCGGAGGTGCCGTCCGTTCGGCGCTCAGTCATCGGTGATTTGGATCACGATGAGTACGACTCTATCAACCACGTTCTCTTGAACGCTTCTGCTCGCGATCTACAAGGGTATGTAGATGCACTTCTTTCCTCTCGTTGCTAGAAGACTCCATAGATTGATCTTCGTGATGCATAGAAAATTTTAAATTCTGCTACGTTCTCCAACAAATGTCACCTAGATACTCCAATGTCACCTCAAGTATCCATGGGCATGATTATACGATATGCATCACACAATCTCAGATTCATCTATTCAACCAACACAAAGGACCTCAAAGAGTGCCCCAAAGTTCTACCAGAGAATCATGACGAAAACGTGTGCCAACCCCTATGCATAGGTTCATGGGCGGAACCCGCAAGTTGGTCACCAAAACATACATCAAGTGAATCACGTGATATCCCATTGTCACCACAGATATCCATGGCAAGACATACATCAAGTGTTCTCAAATCTTTAAAGACTCAATCCGATAAGATTACTTCAAAGGGGAAACTCAATTCATTACAAGAGAGAAGAGGGGGAGGAGAAACATAGGATCCAACTATAATAGCAAAGCTCGCGATACATCAAGATCGTATCACCTCAAGAACACGAGAGAGAGAGAGAGAGAGATCAAACACATAGCTACTGGTACATACCCTCAGCCCCGAGGGGAGAACTACTCCCTCCTCGTCATGGAGAGCACCGGGATGATGAAGATGGCCACCGGAGAGGGATTGCCCCCTCCAGCAGGGTGCCAGAACGGGTCTAGATTGGTTTTTGGTGGCTACGGAGGCTTCTGACGGCGGAACTCCCAATCTATTGTGCTCCCTGGAAGTTTTACGATGCGTAGGTATATATGGGTGAAAGGAGTACGTCGGTGGACCGAAGGGGGGCCACGAGGCAGGGGGCGCGCCCCAGGGGGGTGGGTGCGCCCCTACCCTCGTGAGCACCTCCTTCATCTTCTGACGTTGGGTCCAAGTCTATCCGATAGGTTTCCATCCAAAAATAACTTCTCCAGTTGATTTTGTTCCGTTTTGACTCCGTTTGATATTCCTTTTCCTCGAAACACTAAAATAGGTATAAAACAGCAAATCTGGGCTGGGCCTCCGGTTAATAGGCGTAACGCCCCGAGACTGATGTACCAGGTGTCGTCCAGTTTTTCGCTGTTGTGCCTTGTCATTGCTTGCGTGTCATGCATTGCATATCATGTCATCATGTGCATTTCATTTGCATACGTGTTCGTCTCATGCATCCGAGCATTTTCCCGTTGTCCGTTTTGCATTCCGGTGCTCCTATCTCCTCCGGTGGTCATTTCTACCTTTCTTTCGTTTGGGGATTAAACACTTCCGGATTGGACCGAGACTTGCCAAGCGGCCTTGGTTTACTACCCGTAGACCGCCTGTCAAGTTTCGTACCATTTGGACTTCGTTTGATGCTCCAACGGTTAACCGAGGGACCGAAAAGGCCTCGTGTGTGTTGCAGCCCAACACCCCTCAAATTTGGCCCAAAACCTCCTCCATCATCTCGGTCGTTCGATCATGATCGCGTGGCCGAAAACCGCACCTCATTTGGACTCTCCTAGCTCCCTCTACCTATATATATGTGATCCCCTCCGAAATTCGCGCAGATGAAACCCTAAAACTCCTCCGCGCGCCGCCGGATATTTCGTCCCGCGCCGCCGGACATGTCCGGCCACGCCCTCCACCTCACCCGAACCAATCCGGAGCTGCCACGTCACCCCGCTGCCGCTCCTCAGCCACTCGCGGAGCGCCACCTGGCCTCCCGCTCCTCCCCGCCGCCGCGGCTGGCGGAGCCCGTTGCGGGCCCGCGCGGGCCCAGTTCCGCCGCCTGGCCGAGGCGCCCGAGCCGCCCGGCTCCGCCTAGCTCGCCGCGCGCCGCCGCCGCCACCCCGCTCTCCACCGGCGCCCTGCCCCGCCGCCTAGGTCGCCGGACCTCAGCGCCACCGGCCGCCATCGTCCTCCCCATGGCGCCACGCGCCCAGATCGGGCCGGATCCGGCGGGATCTAGCTCGGGCCCGCGTCCTCCGGCGAGAGCCCGCACTTTTCGGCCACCGCCGTCGCTGCCTTCGTTCGTGCTCCGGCAAACTTCGTCTGTGCCTCGTTTTGCGTGCCAACCCTAGATCTGGCCGAGGTCCAATTTCTACTAAGTCCCCGTTTTCCCAGTTTCAAATGCTCATGTTTATCGCATCGTAACTTTGCATCCGTAGCTCCGATTCATGCATATAGCATATCAAAATGTTCGGCTCAAAGAGTACATCATTTCATCTCATTGCATAATTTTCATTTGAGTTCATATTGATGCCCGAAATGTTGTTAGAAGAATGCTATTTGAGATAATTGTCAGATCTGCTGCTCCATTTAGATATTTGTCATTTTTGCCATGATTATTGTATGCATGATATGCCCATGAGCTCTTCATGTGTTTTGTTAAGGGTTTTGCCATCTTTCCAAAGGTGCAACCCATGTATTTTTGTGATGTGTGTGGTGACTAGCACAAGCTTGCAAAGTGAGGTACTTGGTAATGCTGATTTAAGGGACTTAGCATTTCCACTAAGTCCTTGAGCTGTTTATCTCATATGGTCATATGTTCATGTTGTTTCCTAGTGATCCGTGCCTCTTTTGAGGATGATCAGTAAGGATGTTTTGTTAATCTTGTAGTGCTCTATCCATCCATGTCTTTGTTTGCAATTATGGAGCACCCTTACTTGAGTCAATCGAGCTCTACTTTTGCTATTTCGTGAATCTGGGCAGATTGTCTACTTGTTAGCGATTTTGCCGAGGATGTTGTAGTTAATCCGTGCATGCCATGTTATTGTTGTTGCCATTTCTAGCTTGTGTAATGTGTATTCTCGTTGGGTGTATGCTTAGATTGTCATGCCTTGCTCTGTAGTGAGTGCATCGAGCTCGTTAACATGCCTACTTGATATATGTTTTCAGCATGCTCCAGTTTTCACTAAGTCTGAGAACTGATTATGTTTTTGCCATGTTCACATGCTTGCAATTGTATTTTCTGATCCCTTTTGGCTCAAGGTCACTGAGGTACTTTTGCTAAGCTCTTTGAGTAGCTCCATGCCCTGCTTTACTTTGCCACGTTAAGATCCTGTAGCATGTAGTTTTGTTGCTCCAAAGAGTGCTATCTGATC
This sequence comes from Triticum urartu, assembly GCF_003073215.2. Taxonomy (NCBI): domain Eukaryota; kingdom Viridiplantae; phylum Streptophyta; class Magnoliopsida; order Poales; family Poaceae; genus Triticum; species Triticum urartu. Next base: position 383,099,082 of record NC_053025.1, on the reverse strand, counting down.
TGAAATTCCAGGCTTGTGTTAATTTCACTAAGTCTGAGATCTGATTACCGTTTGCATTTTTACCATGCTTGTTTGAAGCTATTAATGGATGAATTGGCCGTAGCTCAGTGTTCATATTTTGTTAAGCATCATGAATGGATTCCTGCCATGTATTTTGATGCCATGTTTGAGTGCTGTAGCATGTTCATCTTGTTGCATTTAGATGGCTACTTGCTGTAAATCGCAGAACGTGGTCATATTTGAATTGCTTGCCATTTCCAAACCGTAACTCCGATTCCGGCGTTCTTTATATCGTTTTCAAGCGATTTCATCCCATCTTTCCAGTGGCACACTTGGTTTTCCAAGTTGAGTCCAGGTTCAATCGTTCCTTGTCATATCATGCATATGCATCGCATACCGCATCCCGCATATCATACCATGTTCATGTGTTGGTTGTTTACTATGTTGTGTGCTTCTTTTCCGGTGTTTGCTTCTTCGGGTTGGTTCCGATAACGTTGCGTTTGTGACGACCCGTTCGTCTACATCCGTTTGTCTTCTTCATGGCCTCGTTCTTCTTCCTTGCGGGATCTCAGGCAAGATGACCATACCCTCGAAATCACTTCTATCTTTACTTGCTAGATGCTCGCTCTTTTGCTATGCCTATGCTACAATACCTACCACTTGCTTATCATGCCTTCCATATTGTTGAACCAAGCCTCTAACCCACCTTGTCCTAGCAAACCGTTGATTGGCTATGTTACCGCTTTGCTCAGCCCCTCTTATAGCGTTGTTAGTTGCAGGTGAAGATTGAAGTTTTGTTCCTTGTTGGAACATGGAGATCGTTCCTTGTTGGAACATGTTTACTTGTTGGGATATCACTATATATCTTATTTAATTAATGCATCTATATACTTGGTAAAGGGTGGAAGGCTCGGCCTTATGCCTGGTGTTTTGTTCCACTCTTGCCGCCCTAGTTTCCGTCATATCGGTGTTATGTTCCCGGATTTTGCGTTCCTTACGCGGTTGGGTAATAATGGGAACCCCTTGACAGTTCGCCTTGAATAAAACTCTTCCAGCAATGCCCAACATTAGTTTTACCATTCGCCGCCTAGCCTTTTCTTTTCCCTTGGGGGTCACGCGCCCAAGGGTCATCATTTTTTAACCCCCCCCCCCCGGGCCAGTGCTCCTCTGAGTGTTGGTCCAACCGAGCGATGTCCGGGGCTACCAGGGGCCACTCTGGGCTGGCCTACCCGACGTCTGGCTCATCTGAGTGTGCCCTGAGAAAGAGATATGTGCAGCTCCTATCGGGATTTGTCGGCACATTCGGGCGGTGTTGCTGGTTTAGTTTTACCCTGTCGAAATGTCTTGTAGAACCGGGATACCAAGTCTGATCGGAATGTCTCGGGAAGAGGTCTATTCCTTCGTTGACCGTGAGAGCTTGTGATGGGCTAAGTTGGGACACCCCTGCAGGGATTTGAACTTTCGAAAGTCGTGCCCGCGGTTATGGGCAGATGGGAATTTGTTAATGTCCGGTTGTAGATAACTTGAACCTTAACTTAATTAAAATGAGTCAACTGCGTGTGTAACCGTGATGGTCTCTTTCCGGCGGAGTCCGGGAAGCGAACACGGTGTTGGAGTTATGTTTGACGTAGGTTGTTTAGGATCACTTCTTGATCATACTTTTATCGACCGTGCTTTGCCTTCTCTTCTCGCTCTCATTTGCGTATGTTAGCCACCATATATGCTAGTCGCTTGCTGCAGCTCCACCTCATACCTTTTACCTTACCCATAAGCTTAAATAGTCTTGATCACGAGGGTGCGAGATTGCTGAGTCACTGTGGCTCATAGATACTTCCAAAACTAGCTTGCAGGTGCCGTTGAACCGTGCAGGTGAAGCAACCAAGCTCAGGAGGAGCTCGATGAAGATCTTGTCCTTTGTGTTGTCCCGTTTCCAGTTGATCAGTAGTGGAGCCCAGTTGGGGTCGATCGGGGACCTTGTCGCATTTGGGGTTCTTCTTTTATTTTGGTTCCGTAGTCGGACCTTGATTGTATTTGGATGATGTAATGCTTTATTCATGTAATTGTGTGAAGTGGCGATTGTAAGCCAACTATGTAACTTCTTCCCCTATTTTATTACATGGGTTGTGTGAAGATTACCTCACTTGCGACATTACTTTCAATGCGGTTATGCCTCTAAGTCGTGCTTCGACACGTGGGAGATATAGCCGCATCGAGGGCATTACAAGTTGGTATCAGAGTCTTCTCCGACCTTAGGAGCCCCCACTGCTTGATCGAATTAGCTGACGTTGTTGAGTCTAGAAAAATGTTTTGAGTCATTTAGGAATTATACATCGGAGAGTTTAGGAATTCTTTTTACTTCCCAGTCTCCTCATCGCTCTAGTAAGGCATCCTGACGTAGAGTTTTGACTCTTCTCTTCTCAAATTTCACTAAAAAAAATTTAGGATCATGCGGGTATCTTGGAATCGTTCTGATGGTTTTATGACGAGTACATTGTCTTTGTGCCTCCTGTCAGGGGTTTTGTGGAAGTGTCCCGGGGAGTTGAGCTCTGAGGTGTTGTCGTCATAATTTTATCGTTGCAGTTCTGGAATACCTGAGTTTAGTACGCCAACATCGAAAATCTCTTTTATGCAGTTCATTGGTGAGATAACCTCGACGCCACCCAGTACTGGGGCGGGAGTTCGGGAGTATCGCCATAACTTGTATAACGGATGCTTTTCAAAGGTTGAGGTAGACGATTTCCAAAGGTTTCTTAGTTATGTGTTGAAGGATGGATACAGCTGGATGTAGGATTTGCTAGATTTGGGTGAGATATTATGCTTCCCCTGTATCCCCAACACCCGATTGCATAACCGGAAAGGTTCGGGAGTTTCATAGGTGGGAATCAAGTAGCTCTTAGGATATCTTTCTGATAGATGTATGATATGAAATTGGGGTTCGATGTCTAGTGGTCCGCCTATTCACGGTCGGTTTTACAGTGGTCTCGTTGTGTCTTAAAGAGTCCTTGGCTATGACGACTCGGGGACGCTTCGTATGTCATGTGCACTGCCTTGTACATGATGTTGTTGTACGATCGAGCCCGTGTAGGCCCCACCACGAAAACTTCGGACGAAATCTCTATCATATGTTTGTTCTGGCTTATTCTGCAAGCCAATCCTTTGTTTTGAGTTGTGGTATTCGAGTTGCTTCGAAGTCAAATGTTGATTCCATCCCTTGTTTAAGTGGTGTTCTCATATTCCTATGAGAATACTAATCCTTCTCGATCATCGAGTTTGTCATTTCAATTTCTTTTCAACCGGCGTGTTTCTCTTCAAGTGGATCTGATCATTTCAACATCCGCAAGATCAAGTATCGGTTCTTCTCAACGCTGTTTGTTTCATCCATCTCCAAGTTGCCTTTGTTTTTTCCCGTCCACCCACCCTTTTTCTTCAAGGAATCCGATGTCTTAATCAAGTATCCTTTTATTCTTGTGAAGTCTCTCCATCCTTTCCTTCAATGTTCTTATCCGGTGATTCTCATGAAGATACTAACGGAGCTTCTAGTTCATCATTCTTCTTTCTTTTATCTTCTCCGGTGGTTTCAAGTCAAGCTTTGTTGATCTTACCATTTTCCTCATTTCAATACCTTCTCATGCCGGTGCACCTCATATTCATTCACTTCTCGTTATTCATTTGTTCCGGAGTGCTCAAGATATCTCGAAGATTCATGTTACCACTCTGCTTTCGTTCAAACTCTTTTGAGGATGTTATATCATTTAAGTCATTTAATTCAACCGGTGTAATCTCTCCTTCAAATTGTTCTACGGTGTTTCTTTTGAGTGGGCCCTAACCCACAGGTCTTTTCCCAGGATCTTACCTGACTCTTCTTATTTTCCCGGAGCTTTTCAAATTCATTTTGAAGTTTGACGTAAGAATGAATTATCATCAGTCAAATGCCTCTCTCCAAGATCTTCCAAATTCTTTTCATCGTTGTTTCAACTTTTCCATTCTTCTTCATTCCAGAGCATCTCAACAATTCATGGTGGTGTTCCTCGTCGTCATTCTCAGCTTTTGAAGACCGAAGAAGAGTTTTTCCTCCATATCTTATCCGCTCTCTCAGAGATTCATGGTTCTAGCTTATTGTCATCCTCTCATAATTATTTTCGATTGTGAGAATTCTTTTCACCTATCCAGAGCAATTCAAGAGTCTTCTCAGTTTGATTATCCGGAGTCCATCAATTCAGGTTTATTCATTCTGAGCTGTCAGTTATCATTCTCCTATCTTACCGGTGCATCAATCAAATATCCTCTAATCAGTTCTTGATCTCTTCGTTCTGATGTATCTAAATCCCCTCAAGCTTCTTCGTTCATTTGCTAATTCTTCCCGGTGATTCTTTATCTTTTCTTCGTTTATTTTAATTCTTACGGTGGTTCGAGCAAGAGTTCTCGTCATTCGTTATCATATTAATTCATTCGTTGTTCCAATTCTACCGGTGGTTCGTTGAAGACGTTCTCAAGTTTTGATATATCTCTTTTAATCCTTTCTACGAGAATAAGTAGTATGCCAAATCCATTGATTGTCATCAATTTAATTGGTAAAGGATAAGCATAATGTAATTCTTATTCTTGTTTCATCCAAGTGGTTAATTCTTTATTCCGGAGGTGCATCATATCACATTCGGGGTTTGAGATGCTTTATCTTTTCTTTTCCCGGAGTTCCAAGTTCTCTCAATTATTTCATCGCGAGATCCATTTAAATCATTGCAAGGCTTTAACCTTATTCTTTTCATCCTCCATTTCGATTGATCATTTCTTTTATTTCTGGAGTTCTCATGAAAGTTCTACATGATGGTTCATCAAGGATTTATATTCCTTCTCGAAGTGTTCATCGAGATTCTTTTCTAAGAAACTCAAGTTTTCTTCATATTGTAATCCGGGGTGCATTTCTATCTACCGTATCGTTGGAGGTGGTATTATGTCATTCTTGATAATTTGAGTTCATGTTTTAATGATTCACATGCTGTCAAGATTGGGATATTTTAAATCCATCAATCTCGTCATTGGAGCTATCTTGGGTTATATTTCACCTAAAGCCTTCCCTAAGGATTGTTGCTATCTATGGTGTTTATAAATGACCCAAGTTATTCATCTATCCTCCCGGTGAATTAAGCTTCTCATCTCCTTGTTGTTATCAATCTAATATATTGTTTCTGTTAGTGGCAGAATTTCACCTCATAGTTTTGAGATGTTCTCCATAAGCCCACTATAGCCTTGTTCTTTTCGTTGTTGGTTTTCCAACAACTCTGTTCGATCCTTCTCCTAAGGATGCCTTCTCAAGCTCTTTTGGCAGAAGTTGGCATTTTCTCCTCATTTCTCCTATTTCAATTATCTATCTTCTATTCTTTTGTTCCGGAGCCATTGTGATGTTGCTCTTTTCTCTCATCATCTTGGATCATGTTCTTTTCATGATTATCCATTTAACCGGAGTGTTCTGTCCTTTTTGCTCAAGTTCTTTTCACCGTATCAAGTCTTGCATAACTTCTTAACCGGAGTGCTTTCAATATATATCTTGCCCTTCAACCTCAAGGTTTTTCGCAACGTTCTTTGTCCCTCCTTGCTAAGAGAGTGTTTTCGACTTCGTTCACCTTCGTTGTATTCTTTTCTTGATTTTTATTCAACCTCTCAAGGCTATTTTGGTTTCACTCGTTTGTCAAAGAAGCAACTTAGTTTTACCTCTTCTCTTTCTCTTCCGTTTTCCCTCTGGTGCCATTCTAGATCTCGGGACGAGATCCTCTCGTAGTGGTGGAGTGTTGTAACACCCCGAGACCGATGTGCCAGGTGTCGTCCAGTTTTTCGTTGTTGTGCCTTGTCATTGCTTGCGTGTCATGCATTGCATATCATGTCATCATGTGCATTTCATTTGCATACGTGTTCGTCTCATGCATCCGAGCATTTTCCCCGTTGTCCGTTTTGCATTCTGGCGCTCCTATCTCCTCCGGTGGTCATTTCTACCTTTCTTTCGTTTAGGGATTAAACACTTCCGGATTGGACCGAGACTTGCCAAGCGGCCTTGGTTTACTACCGGTAGACCGCCTGTCAAGTTTCATACCATTTGGACTTCGTTTGATGCTCCAACGGTTAACCGAGGGACCGAAAAGGCCTCGTGTGTGTTGCAGCCCAACACCCCTCCAATTTGGCCCCAAACCCACCAAAACCTCCTCCATCATCTCGTTCGTTCGATCACGATCGCGTGGCCGAAAACCGCACCTCATTTGGACTCTCCTATCTCCCTCTACCTATATATATGTGATCCCCTCCTAAATTCGCGCAGATGAAACCCTAAAACTCCTCCGCGCGCCACCGGACATTTCGTCCCGCGCCGCCGGACATGTCCGGCCATGCCTTCCACCTCACTCGAACCAATCCGGAGCTGCCACGTCGCCCCGCCGCCGCTCCTCAGCCACTCGCGGAGCGCCACCTGGCCTCCCGCTCCTCCCCGCTGTCGCGGCCCGCGGAGCCCGTTGCGGGCCCGCGCGGGCCCAGATCCGCCGCCGCCTGGCCGAGGGGCCCGAGCCGCCCGGCTCCGCCTAGCTCGCCGTGCGCCGCCGCCACCTCGCGCTGGCACCGCCACCCCGCTCTCCACCGGCGCCCTGCCCCGCCGCCTAGGTCGCCGGACCTCAGCGCCACCGGCCGCCGCCGTCCTCCCCATGGCGCCACACGCCCGGATCGGGCCGGATCCGGCGGGATCTAGCTCGGGCCCGCGTCCTCCGGCGAGAGCCTGCACTTTCCGGCCACCGCTGTCGCTGCCTTCGTTCGTGCTCCGGCGAACTTCGTCCGTGCCTCGTTTTCCGTGCCAACCCTAGATCTGGCCGAGGTCCAATTTCTACTAAGTCCCCGTTTTCCCAGTTTCAAATGCTCATGTTCATCGCATCGTAACTTTGCATCCATAGCTCCGATTCATGCATATAGCATATCAAAATGTTCGTCTCAGAGAATACATCATTTCATCTCATTGCATCATTTTCATTTGAGTTCATCTTGACGCCCGAAATGCTGTTAGTAGAATGCTATTTGAGATAATTGTCAGATCTGCTGCTCCATTTAGATATTTGTCATTTTTGCCATGATTATTGTGTGCATGATATGCCCATGAGCTCTTCATGTGTTTTGTTAAGGGTTTTGCCATATTTCCAGAGGTGCAACCCATGTATTTTTGCGATGTGTGTGGTGACTAGCACAAGCTTGCAAAGTGAGGCACTTGGTAATGCTGATTTCAGGGACTTAGCATTTCCACTAAGTCCTTGAGTTGTTTATCTCATATGGTCATATGTTCATGTTGTTTCCTAGTGATCCGTGCCTCTTTTGAGGATGATCAGTAAGGATGTTTTGTTAATCTTGTAGTGCTCTATCCATCCATATTTTTGTTTGCAATTATGAAGCACCCTAACTTGAGTCAATCGAGCTCTACTTTTGCTATTTCGTGAATCTGGGCAAATTGTCTACTTGTTAGCGATTTTGCCGAGGATGTTGTAGTTGATCCATGCATGCCATGTTATTGATGTTGCCATGTCTAGCTTGTGTAATGTGTATTCTCTTTGGGTGTATGCTTAGATTGTCATGCCTTGCTCTGTAGTGAGTGCATCGAGCTCGTTAACATGCCTACTTGATATCTGTTTTCAGCATGCTCCAGTTTTCACTAAGTCTGAGAATTGATTATGTTTTTGCCATGTTCACATGCTTGCAATTGTATTTTCTGATCCCTTTTGGCTCAAGGTCACTAAGGGACTTTTGCTAAGCTCTCTGAGTAGCTCCATGCCATGCTTTACTTTGCCATGTTCAGATCCTGTAGCATGTATTGTTGCTCCAAAGAGTGCTACCTGATCTGAAATTCCAGACTTGTGTTAATTTCACTAAGTCTGAGATATGTTTACCGTTTGCATTTTTGCCATGCTTATTTGAACCTGTTAATGGATGAATTGGCCGTAGTTCAATCTTCATCTTTTGTTAAGCATCATGAATGGATTCCTGCCATGTATTTTGATGCCATGTTTGAGTGCTGTAGCATGTTCATCTTGTTGCATTTAGATGGCTACTTGCTG